>NW_020955216.1:1876483-2127998 GCF_003031625.1 Empidonax traillii
GCTGTCCTGGTCCCAGCCCCCTACACTCTAAGCTAAGACCCTAAGCACAAGGGTGGGGTGCCCCAAACCCACTGAGTGCCCTCCCCACATGCTGGAGCACCGAGACCCATATTCCATGCACATGGAGTCCTATCTGCCCCATTCCCAGCCTGGGACCCCCACCCACCCCTGCCCCTGTCCCCCCCGTGCTGCGGCACTGTCAGCTCAGCTTTATGAAAGATGATGTAATTAGCCCAAATTTGGAGGGATTAAAATGCAGATAGGGCTAATGAGCACCAGGGCACTGCAGGGCCGGGACTTCAGGAGCTAATCCCCAGCTTGCCTGGCAGAAATAGGCCACTCTCTCTCCCACTTTCCCTCCCCAGCCCCTGGCACGGCCCAGGAGGGCAGGAGGCACCAGACACATGGTGGGACACGGGGTCCAGGCAGAGGGGCTGAAGAGACAGGCGATGGCTGGCATGGCACAGGCAGCACCACACTGTGCACCTCTTGACTGTGAGCAGCCCAGGGGGCCATCCAGCTGTGCCAGGGCTCCAGCACCGAGTGCTTCAACCCATCCCATCCCATGCCATCCATAATCTCTCTCCAACCTGCTGACAAATGACTTCATTATCCTGTCCAGGCTGCACAATGGCCCCAGATGCGAGCACTCCCAGAGCACTTCCAATCCCACCAACACATCCTGGTGACCCATCAGCCCCCATAATGGGACAAGCAGAGCCTGGAACACCCAGTAGCAACGAGGATGGGCCAGAACCACCCAACCCTTCTCCTGGGCTTCTCTGTAATGCCACTTGACTGAGGGATCACAGAACTGCCTGGGTTGAAAAAGCCTCCAAGATCAGAGTCCCACCTGCTCCCCAGCACTGCTGAGGCCATCACAAACCATGTCCCCAAGCGCCTTATCTACCATGGAATGGTCTTTAAGCCATGAAGAAATGGGTGAAGGGTCCCCAGAACAGTACCAGTGGCTGAGCTGAGGACTGGGCAGGGCACCACTCCAGCCCTTGGATTCTGCTCCAATGAAGCCCAACTTAGGGGCTGGGACTCATCTTATTCCTCTTGTGCCACTTAAAAAGCAGTGAAGTCCCCTCCCATGTGGGTAGCACTGCCCAGTACCCAAAGGTGACCCCACCTTCTAGAGCTCTGCCTCACACAGAGGTGTGGAAATCAATAAACCTGGAATACCAGCATGGAAGGCAGGGAAGGGGAAGCAGACAAAGTTTGGCACAGAGGGGGGTACCCCCAAAGCCCCTCAAAGTCAGAGCAGGAGGGAGCCCAGACTGCAGCCCTGACACAAAGCAGAGGAGTGGGAACAAGGCAGGCGTTTCACAAGCTTTCAGAGAACTTTGGAGATTCCAAGCACAGCAAATGAGATTTCCCACGCCTGAACACGTCCCTGAACCGACACCGGCACAACTCCACTCGGTACATGTGCCCCAAAAACACAGCACACCCGTCTGTCTACAGCTTTTTATTGACAGTTCTGGGGAGAACAGTTCATTTCTTCTTCTCCACATCCTGCTCTGCCGCTTCCTTGGCGCGCTTGGCACGGATGCCGAAGAGGCGGGCGTTGGCCCGGGCCATGCGCAGGCTGGCGAAGGCCTTGAAGTTCTTCTCGTCTTCCGAGATGACGCGGGCCTTCTCCCGCTTGAACACCTGGGGGAAAGAGGGAGTGCCAGACAGTCAGGCTGCACCTCGGGGAAGGAGCTGAGGCTTTGCAGTGATCTCAGAGAGGAACAGAGCGCTCGTGCCACCTACAGGCCCTGCCCTCGGCTGCTCTGCTGGGAACAGCGGCACAGCCGCACCCCGGAGCAGGGATGGAAACAAAGCACCACAGGAAACGTGAGTCAGGTTCACAGAATCACAGGATTGTTCAGGTTGGAAAAGACTTTAAGAGCGTCGAGTCCAACCGTCAGCCCGGCACCAGCAGCGTGTTCATCGCTAATCACGTCCTCAAGTGCAACATCCACATGTTTATTGAACACTTCCAGGGATAGGGACTCCACCACTGTCCTCAGTAGTCAGTTCCAATGCTTTATATTTTTTCCATGAAGAAATGTTCCCAATATCCAACCTGAACCTCCCCTGGCAGAACTTGAGGTTGTTTCCTCTCATCCTGTGACTTGTTCCCAGGGAGCAGAGCCTGACCTCCACCCAGCTCCACCCACCAGTCAGGGAGTTCTAGGGGAGCAAGTAGAGGTTGGTGGCACTACCAACAGCAGCTCTAGGAAGCACTGAGGACTCAGGGACAAATGCTGACCACAGAACCTGCCTGGGAACTGCAGCCTCAGCTGCAACCCAAAGTGCCCCCAGTTTCACAGGCACAAGTTCTCTTGTTTAGTCCTGTTTTTTTTGATCCAGGATGGGCAGTGCCTGCAGACGCTGTGCAACAGCAAGGAGAGAACCCCCTCCCCGGAGTTCAATCTCAATTATGTCCCACAGAAAATATGATTTAATTACACTTACATTTTTGATGGGCATAACGGGTCCTGTGAGCTGAGTGGCCATTTTGAGTTCCTCTGGCTGCACAAGGAGAGGACAGGAACGTTAAAAAAACAGAATTTAAACTTTCTCAGGTTAAAACCTCAGTTAAAAGCACAGCCTGTACACAGGTACTCAGCTTAAACACGGTGCTAAGGATTCTGATGGAAGATTTAGCACCAAATGGTAACAAATCCAGCATTTCATTTGGCACAGACGAGCTGCATCAACAGCCCACGTTGTGCCTGGATCCGGCCGGAGGATCAGCGCCCTCTCAGCTCTGCCAGCTGGAAAAGCTTTGACACCAACTGTGCCGTTTTCAGTGTGACAATCACAGAATCGTTAAGGTTGGAAAAGACCTCCAAGATCATTGAGTCCAACCTGTGACTGATTCCCCACCTTGTCACCCAGCCTAGAGCACTGAGTGCCACATCCAGGTGTTCCTTGGACACCTCCAGGGATGGGGACTCCACCACCTCCCTAGGCAGACCGTTCCAATCTTGACCATCCTTTCCATGAAGAAATTCCTCCTGATGTCCAATCTGAACCTCCCCTGGCACAGCTTGAGGCCATTTCCTCTCATCCTGTCCCTTGCTCCCCAGGAGCAGAGCCCGACCCCCACCTGGCTCCACCTTCCTGTCAGGGAGTTGCAGAGAGTGAGAAGTACCCCCCTGAGCCTCTGTTTCTCCAGGCTGAGTCCCTCCAGTTCATTTATACCCAACACATTCCTCAGCAACTCCTTCTAATGCTGATTTCACTTTCTTGTAGAAGTGTGTCATCAGACAAAAACGACTGGAGATTATTTTATGTAGTTAATTTCCAGCAATCAAATCTGAAGCAGTATTACAGATCAAGGCCCTTCCTTCCTGCTCTGAAAAGGGAGGGATCCACTACAATTAAGCAGCTTGGAGCTGCCAGGCTCCCCAGAAGATCTGAGGACAGCCTGAGCGCACCGCTGTGTTCTGTGGCTCACTCAGCCCCGCGGGAAGCGCAGATCCACTGCCAGCAGAGCCAAGGAACACAGCTCTGCTCTGATCTCGGAAAGCTTTTAATGAAAAGCATTTTTGAATGTCAACAGCAACTGCCTTCTGGAGCCTGCCTGGCATGGAGCCGCTCACACAGCCTGTCCCTCACCCTTCCATACGGCTGGACAAAATTTTCAGGTGGAATTTTCAGCTACTCTTGACAATTTAGCTCCATAAACTAAAACTCAACTGGCTGGGCAAAGGACCAAAGCTCCAGGAATCTGCCCAAAACCAGGGCTGCAGCCCCTCAGACAAATGCCCGACCCAGTGTCACTGTGACCCAGAGAGCCCTTTTAGACTCAATCCTGCCAGGCCAGGCCTTATGCTGGGCTCAGACCCACGCTGCATCCAAGGGCAGGGCTGCTCCCCTTGGGGTCACATCATGGAACAGGCTCAGAGATCTGCACACCGGGATAGAGGGATGGGCTGACACCAAACCTCGCAAAGCGGGGCTGTAAACAGCCCCTGTGACACGGCTCCAGCAGCCAGGTACTCACAGAGCTGTCTCCCTTCTTAGGCATGGCTGGCTTCCTCGGGAAGAGGATGAGCTTGGAGTGGTACTCCTTCAGCCTCTGCACATTTGCCTGCAGGGACTCAGTGGACTTGTTCCGCCGCCGGGGATCCACGGAGATGCCGATCGTCCGCGCGAACTTCTTGTTGATGCCAGCGAGCTGAGGGGAGAGAGGGAGCGGTGTCAGCATGCCACTGTTCCCCACAGCCAGCCAGGGCTCCAAGCACAGCCAGCATGGGACACAGGGTCTGGAGAAGGCTTGGCATGGCTAAAGGACCACCTACTCCATCACCAAAGGGTGTCCTGGAGTACCTTAATGCTTAAAATGTTCCTCAGACTTTGTTTTTTGCAGGTGGATTTTCCTCAGGAGAGCAAAGAGCAACCTCTGAGGGGGACATTTAAACTCGGATACATACAGACAGGCATTTATGAAGTTGAGACATGGGTAACTCTGGGTCACTGAATACTGTGAGCTCCATTAAATAACTATTTGTTTTAACCATCTTAAACAAGAAATTCATTTTCTGTTTGAAGACAAACAGCTGTGTCCCTCTTTCTGTTCCACCATTATCCAAAAATTAAAGAAAAGTAAGTAATGAAGCATTTGGCACCCAGAAGAACAATTTTCCTGCCTCAGTGCACCAATTTCAGTTATAAATGTTTTAATTAGACACTGAACCAGGCGTAAAGGCAGCTGGTGGCTGCCAGCAAGGACTGATGTAACTCCTGCTCACTGCACAGATATGCAGTGGGGGGTCCCTGCAGACACCCCTTAACAGCTCAGCACACCCAGGCAGGTCCCAGGGACAATTTCCTGATGGAATGGAAGGGAGGAGATACTTCCCAGAGAGTTTCAGTATTTCTAAACCAAATATTAAACAAGAACAGCCCCAGCTACTCCTGGAGGCTGCACTGAACAGTCCTTCCTCCTGGTAAAACATCCCCTGCTACTCTTACAATCAGCTGAGCTCAGTTTACTTGATCCACAACAAGAACACATTAGTCAAAATATTTAGGATTACCAGAACAGTATTTCATAAAGAAACAACGTAATTTAATGAAGACCTTAATCATTGCCCTCCCTAAAAAAGTTTAAGAGACTCAAGGCTCTTACATTTTCATGGAATCCCAGACTGGTCTGTGTTGGAAAGAACCTTGAGGATTATCCAAATGCACACTCCTGCCATGGGCAGGAAAACCTTCCACCAGACCAGGCTCCTCCAAGCCCCATCCAACCTGACACTGGACACTTCCAGGGATGGGGCAGTCACAGCATCTCTGGGCAACCTGTGCCAGGGCCTCACCACCCTCACAGGGAAAAATTTCTTCCATATATCCAACCTGAAATTCTGTTCTTTTAGCTTGATTTTAATGCAGTTTTAAGTGACAGTCTGACCAGACAACCAGATGTTTACCTTTGAAACACCTTTGAGTGGTGTTTCCATGCTCCCAGAACCAGAAGCACCACAGTCTCCCCAGGATGAGCTAGCACCAGCAGGTAGCACACCTGGGCACGTCACCTGGTGCAGGACAGGAGCAGCAGCCAAGCTCAGACTGGGAGACCACTTATTTGGATCAATGCTCTGTACTCACTTTAAGCTCCTCCAGGCTGAAGCCTCTGCCAGCACGAACTTTTTTGTGGTATCTGATTGTTGGGCATCGCACGATGGGCCGGATGGGTCCAGCCACGGGCCGGGGGGCGATGCGGCGAGCCTTGGCCTGGCGAGCCTTCCTCCTGGAATGTCATGGGATCACAGCATTGTTAAGGTTGAAAAAGACCTCCAAGATCATCGAGTCCAACCTGTGACCGATCCCCATCTTGTCACCCAGCCCAGAGCACTGAGTGCCACGTCCAGGTGTTCCTTGGACACCTCCAGGGATGGGGACTCCACCACCTCCTTGGGGAGACCCTTCCCAGTGCCTGACTACCCTTTCTAGGAAGAAATTCCTCCTGATGTCCAACCTGACCCTCCCCTGGCACAGCTTGAGGCCATTTCCTCTCATCCTGTCCCTTGTTCCCTGTGAGCAGAGCTTGACCCCCATCTGGCTCCACCTTCCTGTCAGGGAGTTGGAGAGAGCAAGATCCTGCTGCTACAGCGGTTTCCCAGCTCCGTTCCCTTCTCTGGACACACTCCACCCCTTCAGTGTCTGTGTTGGGGTGAGGGTCCCAAAACTGACTCCAGAATTCCAGGTGTGGCCTCACCAGTGCCCAGCACAGGGGACAGGCACTGCCCTTGGATCTGTGGCCACACTGGCACACAAGGCAGGTGCAACTGGTCATCTGTGCCACGTCGATGGGACAGTCACCAGGAACGCGGCATCTCTGCCAGATGTGCCACTACTGCCCTTGCAGGGACGCATCACCTGCCCTGGGATCGCTCTGAAATTAAGGCCAGGCCAGTGGCTGCTGCTGCTGCTGCTCCAGAACCGCCGCTGCCATCAGAGACCCAGGGTAGAAGGAGTCATCACCGTGGTACAGCGATTCCGGAGATGTCTCATCACTTGGCCGCGGCTGGGAAGGGGCGGCTCCGAGCAGCCCCCGAGCGAGCAGCCGGCACTTCAACGAGGGCGGCCGGGGAAGGGTTGAAAACAAACCCGGGGCGCTCTGGCCTCCTCAGCAGCCCCACAGACTCCGGGAACCCCCTCAAAGGCCTCCGCGGCCTCACCTGCGGATCTTGCGGGCGGGCTGGTTGAACCAGGTGGCCACTCTGCGCTGCCAGTCCTTGTGGAAGTGGGGCTTCAGGATCATCCCATTGCGGCTGGGCGCCATGGCTGCGGCCTGCGGACACGGGCACGGTTAGCGCGGCCCTGCCGGAGCCCCGCCCGGCCCCAGGGGCACCCTGGGCCCGCGGCCCCCGACCCAGCACAGCTCCCTGCGCGCCCCCGGGGCTCCCCCGTGGCGCAGGGGCGGGGGATGGCGGCGGATGGAGCCCCGGGCCCGCACTCACCTCCCGCCTCGCGAACGGCCACCGGAAAGGAAGCGCCGGGACGGCACCGCCGGAAGGGCCGCGGTGAGGGCCAATGGGGAGCGCGAGCGAGCGGCCCGGGGACCAATGAGGAGCGGCGGCTTCACTCGCCCGCAGTAAAGATGGCGGCGCCTTAAAGGGCCCGCGGCCAGCGGGGATCGGCGGGGAGGCGAGGGGCGAAGGGGGCCACGGGTCCGCGGCCAGGATGGGAGCAGCAGCTCCCGCACTGCTCCACGCCCTCTCGCAAGCCCAGCCAGACGCATGCCCGATGGGATTCTCCAAACAGGAGGGTGGGGGTCCCTGTTCCCCTCTCTCCATCCAACCCGTGTTCCCACATCCACCCCAGAGGGCTTTGCCACTGTCCCACAGTGTCCAGGAGAGGGATCAGGGACTTCTATCCACTTGGCAATTCCGGTGCTGCAGCGGTGGGATGCAGGACAGTGCCCTGGCAGTGCTGGCACGGCACTGCTGGCAGCAGCGCAAGAACCACTGAGGGCCCTGCCCTATCCCTGTGTCCCACCACAGCACCACTTCCACTGTCACCCTCTGCTCCACGGGACCAAACTCATAATCAAAGGGGCTGTAAGTTACAAAATATAATCAAAGAACATTTGGAATTTCATCTGCATCTGGAAAAGAGAATTCAAAGAGTGAGCCTGTGAAGAAACAAGCAGGTTTTGGTCCAGGCAGCAGCACAGCAAATGCAGAAACCCACTTGTGCTCCTGCAGTCAAGGGAAACAACCTCCCAGGCACTGAGAGACCCCAGGGAATGGGCTGGGACAGGGAGAGGATGGCAGGGAGAACATTGTCCCCACACCATCAGGGAAGCAGGCGGCTCCAGCCCCAGCCTGACCCAGGAACAGGAGCGTGGGAGTGTGACTAAGGCCCAAAGGCTGGGAGCTGTCACAGCCCAGGCTTGGGCGGGGGTCTTCAAGGTTACAGACAGCCCCCATGGAATAACTCCAGACAATAATCCTTCCCAGAAGATTAAGCCAGCCAGGGCACTCCAGGCAGCAACAATGACTTTAATGCTTTCCCTGATGAACACCAGACAGCCCTGTCAGCAGGGCCTGTTTTGCAAGAACCACGAGGATGGAGCAGCTTTTCCTGAGCGTTCCCAACGCATGTACACACCTGCTTTTGCTGGATATCCAAGAGCACCTCTCCAGCTCTGAACCAGCAGTTCAGAACAGTTTTCCCACATGTACTTGGAGTCACTCTCTGCACTGCTGGTTTGTTATGTCCCACTGTCGAGCTCTACACACAGATTTTCCTAAATCTCTGCTTAGGAAACACTTGCTATAAAATCTGGATATAAATTATTGACCATGGAGAAGGAGGCTCTTGTTCTGCACAACTCCACAGCTCTAATGAGCTTCATATGTGCCAGAACATCTCCCCAGCCTGACACATTCTACACACACAGGGGCATGTTGTGGGCAGTTTATTCCAACCAAGGCTGTTACTGTGTTGTGTTCACAGCAAAGATTGCTCAAAGGTTACACAAGAGCTGCTCAGCTCAGTTTCCCCACGCCGGCACCAAGGGCACAACCCTGCCCTCCTGCCATGGCACACAGCACAGCCAGAGTTGGCTTACGTGGGATCTTTCATCCCTAAACACACGTACCCTGCTCCTGTGTACCAGAAACCTTCACAGCAGATCAGACTTACCCAACTCCTAATCACCACCACCCTGCCGGGAATGAATTCTAACTCCCGAGGAGTTCTCATTCCTGCAGGATAAAGCAAGGAGCAAACGTAGCCGCCCCTTAATTTTGGGGTAACAGCAGCACAGCAATTCCCTCGTCAGCATCTTTGACTCTGGAGCTGAGAAGGGAAAGGGTCTGTGCTCCAAAGAAGCCTCCCATTCTACACAGGAGTGGGCTTCACACTGGTCTCAAGCGTGGTTCCTCCTCCTCCTCGGGGTGCGGTGGCTGGGGAGGTGTCTCCTCCTCCCTGGTGTCCTGTTTGTCCCTCTCTGCCTGCAGCCAGCTCTGAGGGGCGATCATCTTCTTGGGGCCGTGGGGAGGGGGCCCAATCAGAGCCTCAATGTCATCGTAGTTGATCACTTCCTTCTCCAGGAGGGCACTGGACAGCTGGAAAGGAGAAATGAGGCACCATGAGGAACAGGGGCTCCAAACTGCCCCTCTGAGCTGGTCTGAACTCTGCCAGCTCAACTCAGATCCCAACACCTGTCCAGAGCACAAGATGCAGACTGGTTTTATGAAAGTACATTTCCTTGGGCCAGTGGCATATCTAGTGACTCCTAGTTCTCTGCTAGGATCCAGGTGGTTCTGCATTGCAGAGAGAACAATGTAATTTTAAAAACAGTTGATTATTTCTTCAGATTTGAGATTTTCAGCAGCTTTTTCATCAGTTCTCTGCTGAGACAGGACTGATAGGGTTAGGACACACGATAAATGACAAAACTTGAAAACTTAGAGGCTTTATTTTTTCCAAATAAGGTGAAACTCTCTGAGTTTCAGGAGTCAGGAGCAGACTCCGGCTGTCCTCCCCTGCAGATGGGGTGACCCCAAAGCCACTCAAGCCAGGACAAAGTTCTCCAGGCTCTGGCATTGTTCCCAAGAGTGTGTTTGGCCAGGAATACACAGCATGACTGCAGGCAACAAAGTAAACTCTTGGGAATGGGAATGAGAACTCCAAGAACAATGAGAGAAGTGTCCCTCCTGCCACTGTCACTGCACCTGTGGCCCTGCCCAGGAGCCAAAGCAGCAGCAGTGAGACCTTGGGTAGGCCCACAGCCCTCCCTGCACACACAGTGCTAACAAAGAGCTGCCTGTTCCTGCATCCATGGGCTGGGGGTTAGCACGAGTTCCTCTCCAAAGAAGTGGAATTCTACAGCCTCTCTGGCAGCAGCACCACCCCTCTGGAGCAGCAGGTGGCTTGCCCAGTGTGGAACTGCTCAATCCTGCTGACCAGACGCGAGGCGCTGGCAACGGAAACATTGACTCTGGAGATACTTTGGCTTCACTTTAAAGTTTTTCTGAGCTGAGCCTCCAGCAAACATCTGGCTGCTGTTAGATGGCAGCAGCAGGACAGAGGAGCCTGCAGAGACACCCCTGAGGATCCCTGCTCCAGAGCTGCCAGGGCACTGGCCTGGAGACCGAGCTGTCTCTGTATCACGAGAGGCCTGACACTGTGGAGCTGAAGGGGTTGTTGTTATTCTTGTTTGTTTAAAAAGAAGATTTAAGGAAAATAATTGCTTGATTTGCAAAGTATGCAACACGAAGTTGATTCCTGGTCATTTTGGATGTCATGGACTGGATTTCTGAAGGGAGGTTAAAGAGATACACATGGTGCTGTGACCCAAGTGTGGCTCAGCCCAAAGCAACAGGCACACGGCTCCTGGCACAGGTGAGGATGTGCCAGGGTGGGAAATTGGTTAGGGATTGTCAGGACCCAAAGGGGAGGAGACAAAGCTCTACTGCGAGGATTCCTTGGTGTATCAGGTGTCAAGGAGGATGTACCAAGGAGGTTTTATCAGGTGTCAGGGAGGTGAAAACTGCCTGGAGTCACCAGAAAGCAGGAACCAGTCCCAAATCAGCCAAGGTGACAGGTCCCATATTCCTTCACCAAAGCCAGAAACTGTCCACCTGATTGCTGGCTTGGTTTCCCAAAATCAGTGACTGGCTGCTCTCCAGGAAATTCCACTGCCAAAAGGCAAGCAGAGAAGTGCAGGTGAGGGACACAAATTCCAGCTTTGATCACTTGTATGAAGCACTCCCCCTCCTCTACCCTGCAAACACCAGCTGGTGTGAGGAGGCAGCTACTCAGTGCTGGGAAAGGCACACATTCCTCCCCGTGCCTGCTCCGAATCCGGGGGATCCACAGTAAACAGTCACTCGTTCCCAACACTCCCACTACAAGACTTTCTAGGAGAGAGACACTGCAACAGCTGAGCTACAAAGCACAGAAACCAGCAAGGCAAAACCCACCAGTTGAAAAAACCCAAAACAACAAACAAAACCCCACACAATCCAACTCACTGTTTGCAGCTTGTCCCGGTTCTCCAGTAAGAGCTTTTCCGTGCGCCTGTAAGCCTGAGCCACCAGGACTTTGGCTTCCTGGAAGAAACAAGAAGAGAGATTGAGGGTGTAGGTGGCAACAAATGCAACGTGTGGCTAAACAAGGAGAGCTCTGAGGGATGGAATATGCAAACTGAGCCAGAACATGGTTCCCATCCACAAAAACTATGGATGAACTGGAAAAAGGCCCAAGGAATGCTGGTGATAAGGGGCAGTGAACTCCTGCCCTAGCACAGCTCTTCAGGGCAATGGTAGCTGATGGGAAATGCAGATTAAGGCTGCCCAGGAGCTAAAGGTGCAGCTCAGCACAAATCCCAGGGAAGCACAACCACAGTGCCTCAAACAAGGGCTTTTTTGTTTCCAGTTTTATGATTTTTCAACAAAAACAATGTTTTTTTTCCAGCACAAAACCCAATTTTCTGTCAAAACAGGCTGATTCACAGTCAATCCAACCATCATTTTGGTTAGATCTGATCTAGGAACTGCAGACATTTACACTGCGCAGCTGAGACTGTTAGACAGAGACTTCATGCCATCTAAGCACCGCACAGCACAAGTTACTGGGCTGAACTCACATCCAGGTGGGATTCTGCCTGTTCTTAAGGCCTCAAGGCACAGCCCTCACACAGCCACACAACAGGTGAGTGCTCACCTGTTGAAATCCACTACTCAATAACCTACAGTAGAATGTAAATTGTTTGGGTGTAAATCACTTGCACTTTTCCACTGAACTGCAGAAAGCAAAGAACATAAAGAATCGTTTAACCCGGGATGGTCTTACATGGTCCATCATTTGCTGGAGGCTCTGGCTGAAGGGGCGCCGGCCGATCCCAGGGGCACTCTCCAGGTCTGGGAAGGAGAGCTGCCCGATGCTGGGCACCATCCCGTACTGCTTCACCATGGAGTAGGCGATCTTGGTCACCTTCTTCAGGTCATCCTGTGCTCCTGAGCAGGACAGACACACACAACGTTTGGATCAAAACACACCATTTGGCATTTCCTCTTTCTGACGCAGGAAACCTCCGTCCTGTGCTCAGACCACCCTGGACCTCCACCTGCCCTTGCCAGGCTCTGGCTTCCTCACCTGTGGTGACCTTATTGAAGGTGATGGCCTCAGCCACTCTGCCCCCCAGTGCCATACACATCCTGTCCATCAGCTGCTCCTTGGTGAACAGGTACTGCTCCCTGGGCAGGATCTGTGCAAACCCCAGCGCCGCGTTTGTCCGAGGGGCTATGGACACCTGCAACACAGAACGGCTCCCACAGCTCAGGGAACAACACAGCTCCCCACTGCAGCAGCACGGGGAGGGCAGGGAGAGGCCTTTGCACTCCCAGGGAAGTTTGTCCGTAGCTATGGACAGGCTGGCCTACAGGGACACGGCCAAGGACCACAGTGTGTCCCGATTCCTGCACTGAACGCTCTGCCTGCACACACTTTCTGCTCAAGAAATGCAAAGGGAATTATCCTTAAGAGCAAGCCAGAGAAATCCTGAGATTCAGGAGTTGCTTTGGAGCATATCTGAAGCCAAACAGAGTTCATTGATTCTGCTCCAGAATCCCTGAGACTACCTGCAGAAAGAAAGTCTACAGAAAAATAACAACCATTTCCCCCACCCATTAAACGAGAGTAATTAACACCAGTTCTGCTTACACAATGGGTCATTCAGAGCGAATGTGTTGCTGGTAGCCAGCCAAGGAACTGTCACCCTTGTCATTCCACTCCCCACCCCCTGCCACAGTGTCCTGGCTTTTGGAGATGTACATGGATCACATCCCGGGGTGCCAAAGAGGCCTTTCCCTGCAGAGAAGGGCTTCAGGCAGAGAACCTCCCAGTCTGAAAAACACAGCTCCCCAGCAGTACCAGAGCAATTCCTGCAATGGAAGCTTTGCTGGCTGAAACGTGCTGGGTGAGGGATCACATATGGAGCAGCCTGGAAGTGCATGACTGAGCAGCAGCACCAGGAGACTCAGTTGCTTCTAATTTTTAATTGCAAAGCTTCTCCTATAGCTGGTTAATCAGCTTTGCACCTGCACTATCATCAGTGGAGCCTAATAATGGATTTCTCTACAGCAAAATTTAGGGACATGGTTTACAGAATCACAGAATCATTAAGGTTGGAAAAGTCCTCCAAGATCCTCAATTCCAACCTTTAACTGAATCCCACCAGCCCATTAAACCACAGCGTGAAGTGCCAAGTCCAATTGTGTTTGAACACTTCCAGGGATGGTGACTCCAACACTTTCCTGGGGAGCCTGTTCCAATGCTTAGTCACCCTTCCAGTGAAGAAATTATTCCTAATATCCAACCTGAAGCTCTCCTGGTTTAGTGGTGAGCTTGGCAGTGACGCGTTAATTAATTCTGTGATTCTCTGCCATTTATTTTGCTGCAGTATCACTGTCAGGGTAACACAGCAGAATTCAATGCAAGTACCACAAAGTAATCTGGGGCAGTGGAAGCCCTCAGGACTCCCTTCCCTCCCAGTGACCGGTTCATCACACCCCTCCTGGCAGTGGAGGTACCTTCATGACGGCCTCAGTGTGCTCCAGCAGCCACCCAACCAGCGCGTGACCGGATTCATGGAACGCCACAACCTTCCTCTCTTCTGGGGACAGGATCTTACTTCTTTTGGCAGTGCCTGTGGGACACAGACCAGGATTTGATAAGGTATCAGTAACAGGTGTAACCAGCGGGGCATAACCTGGTCCAGCTCAGTGCACAAGCTCACACAGCCTGTGGCTGAACAGTTTGTGCTGAACCCGGCGAGGGAGAGGCAGCAAACCTGCTTTAATTACAATCTTGGAAGTGGAAAGCAATCCACGCTTGGAATTGCTTGAAAACATCGGCAGAAATTTCCCCCCCCTTCTCCTCCTTACAACAGATTTAATCATTAGATAAATGATTTGACATTTGATTCGATCACAGCTCAAGAACGTGAAGCTCGGTCCTGTTCCCAAGGACAGATCAGCAATAAGGCAGCTTACTCTTTTTCTTGGAAAAAGCCCAAAACAACCCAAAAAAACCCCAATAACAAAACCCAGAATGAGTCTCGCACTGATTTTGCTGTCTTCAGTCCCTTAGGCAGAACATAAGAGAAATGTTGCATTATATATACGAAGTCCCAGTTGAGAAAATTGTGCATTAAGAGTGTTCAAATCAGCAAAAGACCAAGAGCGGATACAGAAATCCTTCCCCAGAGCCTGGAAATGTCTCTGATTACACATGGCATGCTCTGTATGAGCTTATTCCCAGGCTCCTGAGAACTAGCAAATGAAGCCATATCTCACACTTAATCCTTCCTCCAGAAAGGTGATTTTTGGAAGTGTCTATTTTCCAAGTCGGCAGAGCAAGTCCAGAAAGGATTAAAAAAAGAAAGGTGAATGGAAGTAGAACTTCTGGCACGTAGGAAAAATAAGTACAGAACACACAGCGTGTCAGGCACTGTACTGAACATACAGCTCAGAATGCTGGATGCAGAAAGATCCCAGAACTTCCAGGCCAGTGTCCCCCCACAGAGCCCGGAGCAGCAGAAGGGAGGGCAGGCAGTCAGGAGAAGTATTTTACAAAGCTTGCTTCATGTCTTGGAAAACAACATTCTATTAACATGAATTTTTAAACAAAGTCAAGGGCTTTATTAAACAAGGAAACAGCAAAATTAGTGTGGCAGATCTTGTAAAATTACTGCTCAGGGACCCTGGAAGCTGCTGTGCCCTGCAAGGCATGATGGAACAGCAGATTAATTGCTACTGTCTTGATTTGCAGCAGTCAGTCCTTACCCTGCCTCTAGCAGCGTGTGAGCATGGCCCTGTATGGCTCTTTCCACACAAAGATGCATCTATACTCTCTCTAAATATAAATATATATATATATATATATATATATATATATACACACACTTAAAAAATTCTGGAAGCATTCCCACGTCAGCCCACTGAGGGAGGGACTGGAAGGGACCATGTTCTTCACAACAGCACACAGTGTGCCTACAAAGATTATTGCTTTTCCTACATAAAGTAATCTCCAGTAAGGAAAGTTCCCTGAAAGCCTGTACTTATCACATTTATGAAACAAAGCACCCAGAAAACAACCCTGGTGCATCTCTGATGGCCTTACACAAACCCCTCCAAGAAAATAGGCTCCATCCTCTAATGCCAAGCCCTAAAAGCCCCTGTGTGCTCTGCAGGTTCCTTCCCTCACTCCCGGGAGACCTGACTGACTGCTTTCTGTTCCCAAACTAAAAACACAATGGGAACTACCACAGAGAGAAGTTCTTGCTCCTCCCTTACAGCAACACAAAGCTTTAAGGCTGACAGGGCCTCTGGACTTACAAAGTTCCCTTTTGATTCCACTCCACTGTTATTAAAACCAGAAGCTCCTAATGGAAAGCACAGTAATATCTTCTTTCTTTCTTTCAAGAAAAGCTTTTATAGGAACTGAAATGCCCTCTGGATTGTGAAACCCAGCAGCATTCCTACGACGTGGCAAGGGTACACTTAATAGACAAGCCTGGGGGGTTGTTTGGGGTCTTTTAGACTCAGTCTACAAAAAATAGCCAGTCCTGGTAATATGAGAGAATCTGATTAAGCAACAAAAAGACTCTGTGGCCTTACACACCCCAGAGCCTGAGTGAGGCCAGGCAGCTCAAAACTGCCAAAGCCTATGTCCTGCAATGCCCCACCACATGAATCCCAGGGATCGCTTCTGCTGCCATCCCCTCTGGCCTTCCTTGCTTTTTGCTTCATCTTCCAAGTGTGGGGAACTAAGGCAAGGCTGGAATTCAGAAAGAAAAGCCGAGTGAATCCCTACAAGTCTGATCCTTTCACTCCTGCAGATGGGAAAGTAAAGCACATCTTTACAAGAGAAAGTAGTGCCAGGACAAGGGGGAATGGTTTCCAACTCAATGAGAGGAGGTTTAGATGAGATACTGGGGAAAAATGGGTGGTGAGGCCCTGGCACAGGTTGCCCAGAAAAGCTGTGACTGCTCCATCCCTGGAAGTGTTCAGGGCCAGGTTGGATGGAGCCCTGAGCAATGTGGTCTAATGGAAGGTGTCCCTGCCCATGACAGGGGATGGAATGAGATGAGCTTTAAGGTCCCTTCCAATCCAAACCATTCTGTGATTCTGTGATCTTTGCTGTGGCTGATGAGAATTTCTGTGTTACAACTCCAGTTGTCTCACTGTCCATTCCTGGGAGCTGCTGAGTACAGTCTGGGAGTCATGTTTTTACCCAAAGGACTCCAAGGGTTTTGTTTTTCAGAGACAGGTGAAACTTTCAGGAATTTCTCAAAAAATGAGTAACTCTTTAGGCATTTTCTGATAAAGCAAACGCTCAGGCCTCAATTTCGGGATCAGGAAATAAATGACCCAGCACAAACATCCTGTTCCCCATGCTCCACTAGAAAAGCACAGAATGGCAGTCTGTGTGCCCAGCTCCCCCTGCAAATGACACTGCAGCCTGGAAGCAGTTCAGTGTCTGCTTATGAAAACCACAGCTTGGCTCCAGGGCAGTTCAGCCCGAAACCCACCACATTCAAATCCCTCAGGTAAAGTCAAGAGTTCTGGGAACTCTTTTCCCCTCCGTACAATACACTGCTACAGGGAAATCTCCAGAGGTTCCTCTCCTGGCAGTGGCACAAGCGGTAGGGAAAGGCCACAGGATGTTCTCAGACGGAGAACAGTGCTCCACTGTCTTGCTGTTTATTCTGCCAATTCATCAAAGCCTGGGCTTGGAGGCCAGAAAGAAAAATCTCTAATTTCTTGCTGTTGAGGATGCAAAGCCTATTTGCTATTCATGTTTATGTAGCAGGTGTCCAGAACAGCAAGAGAAGCCCAGACATACTACCACTTTTATTCTTTTTTAAAAAATTAACTCACGAAAATCCCTAAACTTTTAAAATGAAAAAGCCACACAGATTTGAATTCCCCTATTTATTATTTTGTCACTGGTCATTTTCCCTGAGCTAGGGGTTGAGGCTCCCACAGAATCAGGATGATGAATCCATGTGGGGTCTTTTTCAGAGAACTTTCTGTGACTGGCATTGAAGACATTCAGGCCAGAAAACAGTTAGGACCTGTCTGTCTTTCTGGAATGTAACTCCCTCACCTGAGCCTTCCTTTGAGTGTAACAGACTCCAGAGGTAAAAACAGAAATGCTGCTGCACTGGCATAGGCTGCCCCATCCCTGGAAGACCAGCCTGGACGGGGCTTGGATACACCTGGTCTAGTGGAAGGTGTCCCTGACCATGGCAGGGAGTGGAATGAGATGAGCTTTAATGTCCCTTCCCACCCAAACCACTCCATGATTCTCAGAAAGGGCTGGATCTCTCACCTGCAATGACTCTCTCCACAGCATATTCGAAGTTGGAGGTGTCGATGGATTTGTGCCCTTCCCTGGCAGCGTGAAGAGCAGCTTCGTTACAGATATTCGCTATGTCAGCTCCTGCAGACAGGAGTTTACAGGAATTACACTGGATCTGTGTGTAACAGAGAATTCAGAGGACAGAATGGGCAAGAACAAATCTGGAGAGAGACTGAAGGAAGCCAAACAGCCTGTGCTTTTTGTTCCTTGGGAACAGAGAACCTCATCCATGGTGTTTATGTTGGATTTGAACAATACAACTGCCTTGGCAAGGAATGCTGATACCACACAGAGCTCAGCAATCCAGGAGCAGGCTGAGGCCAAGGCTGGCTCCCAGGGACAGAGATGGTGTGGGCAGTGGGCTGGCACAGGCTGCTGCTCTGCTCAACCTTGGAGCCGAGAGAAGGAACATCTGTTCCGAGTTTGTGTGGGTGGGTTTGGTGGTGGGGGGCTGCTGAGAGAAGTCACACAGAGGCAGAGTGCTGGGGCCTATGAGAGGGGAAACCCAGGAAGGATATTCCAGGAACTCCACATAAACAGGAACTCTGGGGCCTCTTGCTCAGCATTGTTTCAAGCTCCCGGGGACGCACCCTGGAATCAGGCTTGAGGCAGGAGCCAGGCAGAGCTGTCCAATTCCCACTCTGACCAGCAAAGTAATTCCCACTCACTCCTCCCATCGCTTTCCTGGCACCATAAATCAATTTAAAAGTATGTAGCCGAGTCAGGGGAGGGTAAGGTTGGATATCAGGAAAAGGTTTTCACCCAAAGGGTGGTCAGGCACTGAAAAGGCTCCCCAGCCTGAGTTCAAGGAGTGTTTGGACAATGCTCTCAGGGACAGGGTGGGATTTTGGGGCATTCTGTGCAGGGCCGGGAGTTGAACTCAATGGTCCTGATGGGTCCCTTCCAACTCATCATATTCTATGATTAATTAACTTAACAGCTCTCTCCCCTGAAGGGCAACACCTCATCCTCAACAACAGCTTGGACTGGAGCATGAGGGTCCTCCCCTTAGGAATTAGAAACCTGGGCATTATAAAAGCACATTTTCCCTACCGCCCACCCCAGTGCTAGTCCAAGAAATTTCAGAAGACTGAAAATAGTCATGAACAAGTGCTCATCAGAGCTCCCAAAGGAGCTGGTCAGGTTCCCACTATTTCCACAGAAATGGAGAAAAAAAGCCCTTTTTGACCCTGTAAACAGGAGCTGCAGCCTGAGCTGCAGAGCTGGAGCAGGAGCTGCACTCCCGAGGACAGGCCGTACCGCTGAAACCTGGGGTGAGCTCAGCCAGGTGCTGCGAGTAGAAACTGCCGTCCTGGATCAGCTTGAGGCCCTTCAGGTGATGCTCAAAGATCTCCTTCCTCTCCTGTAAAGAACACACAACACCTGAGCCCAGCCAGGGGGTCACAGCATGGCAACTTCTAACACGCTGTCCATGGCAGGGAGCAGAGCTCTGGCAGGGGGACGGTGACAGTGCCAGCAGAGGGCAGGGCTGTCCTTGCAGCTTCCAGTGCACCAGAAGCCCTGATAAACACCCAGCCCTTAAATTCTCAGCAGACGCGGGAGGCTGTGCCTGAGTCACTGCTTTCTCTCTCAGGGCCACGTTCCCATCTACACTTTCACTCTGATCTGTCTCAACTTTTCCCTCACCATGAAAGCTCTTGCAGGAAGGAGCTCTGACTGCCTCGACCTGCTCCTGCACAAACCACAAACTGCACACCCCATGTACAGCTCCTCAGCCTGCACCCATTTCCCAGACGGAGGTGGGGGTGAGATGCCTGGCAAGCAGCCACCAAGTGACTCATTCAGCTGGTCCAGGAGATCCTGATTCAAACAAAGGGCTCAGTTGCCAGGGTTTTTCCCCTTCTTCCTTCAGGACAGCTGCACAGTTCAGGCTTCCGGGGCTAGACTCTATCAGGCATTTAAGGTATTTTCACTGAAAGCTCTGCAGAGGACAGTGAAGCACAGATGGGAGAGGAAGAGCCTGTGCTGGCAGAGCACACAGATCTCACTGCAGCTGAGCCCATTCCCAGAACTCTGCTACAAATGTCAACACAGCGGACACGGAATACTCCTAGTAAATGGATTTAAACAGCATTCAGAAGGAGAAAGTCACTTAACAGGCTGCCTAAAGGAAAATGAGGAGCCTTTCAAGGAGCGGGAGGGCCATAAACCTACAGAACAAATGGCGCTCAAGGCACATGACAATTTAAACTCTCACAGCAGCCAATTGTCAATTAGGTGCTTCCCAGTTTCCTGGAGAGAAGACACAAACACAGTTCTGCATCTGCATGGCAAAAGGAGTGTCACAGAAGAATTCAAAGCCAAGCTCTACCAGAGCAGAGACGCTCCAAACCAGTGAACTGTCACTTCTAAGAAACAGACAACTGCATTAGCATGACAAACCTTTGACTTAGAGCACAGAAACAAGAATAAAGGCAAAGAGAAGCTCAACATCTCCATTTCCTCCAAGCTCAGCCTTTGCCAGGCCTGTGAGTCATCAGCAAGGACTGGAACACCTCAGTCATCAGCCTTCTGGGAAGGACAGGGAAGCTGGTGGAACATACCTGGAGCGTTGGGAGGTCAATGAAGATGTGCCTGTCCAGCCTCCCAGGTCTCATCAGAGCATTGTCCAGGACATCGGCGCGGTTGGTGGAAGCCAGCACTATGACGTGATCCGTGGTCCCCATCCCTGCCAAAGCCAAGGAAAACAGAGGGGAAGGTTTTCCCCACCTCAGACTGCGCTGCAGCCACACAGTGGGCTGGCCAGGCCAGAGGCAGGGTTTGCACAGCTTTAGCACAACGCCAGGTGTTCAGAGCAGCCTTTGGGGCAGCTGAGGCTAAGAATGTCCCCTTCAGTTCAGAGCAAAGACAGGAAGGAACCACCGAGGTCACCGAGGCCAGTCTCTGGCCACCAGGAACACTTTGAAATCCCCTTTTCATTTACTTATTGAACTCTGGCTTAAAAGTTCTATTTCCCTTCCCTTTTTGCCACATTTGGGAACTGCCCCAACTAGAACCCATAACAGAATCTCTCCATTCTGACGAGTCTGCAGATGCCTTCTCACCCACAGGTTAAATCATTTCCTGCTCCTTTAGCTCCACTTGTACAAGCAGCATTTCCTATCTGAAACAGCTTTTCCTTCCCATGGAAAGCCCTTTCAGTTTTTATTTACTTTCAGCCTTCAGTCACAGACAGGTCACCAGGATCACCAGCGGAGGGACCTTTACCCACTCAGGTTAATGCAAAGACACAGCTTTGCCTCTCAACAAGGAGCATGTTACAGAAGAAGATGATCTTTGCCAATTCACTCATCTCTTACCCTCTGCAGGCACTCAGGCACAGTGCAGGGCACTGCACAGACCAGCCCTGCAGAATCCGCACCGCAGTCACAAAACACAACCCAAGAGCTTTGCAGTGATTATCAGCACAGAATTTGATCAAGCCACAGTCAGAGCAGGTTTTGTCTCCAGGTCTTAAACAAGGGAGCATCAGGATTTACAGGCTGCCTGAGAGCAGCCTCAGTGGAGGCATCAAAGGCAGACAGGGCTTCCTGGGAAGGCAGAGCACCAGCAGCTGGAGGAGGGCAGAGGGGCAGGCATTGTGCTGCTGGGTGGGGAGCCAGAGCTCATGTTGAATCACTGCCCCACACTGTTATTTATTACATTCCACCAGGTGCCTGTAGGCCCCTGGGCATGAGTCACCTGCTTCCACCACATTCCCCAGCTCTGGCACAAGCAGCCTTCCCAGGGAAAGGACATGACAGTCCCATGTGCTTCCCTCCTTGCCAAGTCCCACACTGTGGAGAGGCAGCTCCGTGCACGTAAACTGGGCTGCTTTCAGCTCTCAGCTCCACCACAAGAGTTGCCAAATGTGTCAGCGTGCGAGAGCTCAGCACAGACCCACGTTCCGGGTGAGGCAGGGGACTGGCTGTGCCAGCCTGAGCTGCAGCAGACCCAGTGCTCCCTCTCTGCAGGTTCCTGCCTAAACAAGCTGCTGGAGAAGATGAAGCCAAGCATCCCTGAGATGTGTAACTCACTGCACTCTGGAGTGGGATAAACAAGCAGAGCCTGACAGGCAATCTAGGAATGGCAGTCTTTACTCCACAGCAGGATTAGATGGCACAGTGCATTATCTGCCTCGCAGCTGGGGAGACTCTCTTAAAATAGGCCTGACTATTAGAGCAAATTAAAAACCAGAGGCACTGTGAGCATCCTCACATCAGCTTCTGCCCCCACTTGTTCCCAAGCCTGTAACACAGCAGTGAGAAACACTGCTCCAAGAAATCCACAGCCATAGCCTGTGGATTTTCATGTCACTGTTCCCTATGCAACCTCAGCTGGCATGTAACAGGCAAAGATCAGCCAAAGGAACAGGCTAAAAAACAACACCTCTTCACTTCAACAAGTGAGGAACAGCTCTGAAAACACAGTCTGAAGAGAGAGTTCCTGCAAGGGTCACAAATGAACCATTTCAGAAAGGGGAAGGGAAAAGGGTCCACCTGAGCTGTGCTCCAGTGACCACTGCTTGGTGGGTCCATCATCTGCAGTGTGGCACTGTATCACCCTCCAGCCATTTGTCCAAAAGTCTTGGACATTACCTGGGAGCAGCAGCAGGGGCCCCTTCCCAAGGGAAGCCCAAGGGCTGCACATGGCACAGCTCGAGACAGGTCTTGTTCGAGGGCTCCAGGCTGAAGAGCTGCTACCAAAAGCTGTCCTATATCTCATTCACAACCCCCAGCTCAGCCTAGGATTGGCAAAGCTCCTCTCAAAGCATCCAGAACAGAGCAGAGATTTGGGTCACATCCCTCTTCCGCTTGTCTGCAGTTTGTGAGGGAGATTCACTATTCAAACCAGACACCTGCTCTGACAGAGCCCGGAGCTCATGCGTCACTCGCTCCTACAAACAGCTTTTGTAGAGAGAGGCTCCCTCCAGTGCCTCCCCTTCTCCCACCAGACTCCCGGTGCTTCCCAAAGATAAAGCAAGCCAGAGGGAAGGAAACCGATGTCACTGAAGGAAGAGCACTATGGTTCTCCCAAATCTGCACACCAGCATGACACAGTTCCAACCTGCACAGTCATCCCTTACAGAAGGTTCCACACAGCTCTGACCTTCCTCTTCTCTCTCTCTCCCCTCCGAGGAATCTCATTCAATCATACAAATGCAACAATCACTGGTGACTCACAAATCTCCTTTTGTGCATGATTTTTTTTCTCCAGTTAACACCCAACTCAAGTCTATGGTGTTGCTTTGCCTTCAACCCTCAATTTAAGCTCAATGCAGCTAAAGCAGAGCTCTCAATGTTCCATTTCAAGGCTTCCTTGCAAACATTCACCACTCCTCCCACCTGTGCTGGGACAGAACTGTTCCCTTCCTAAAAACCTTATTCACTAAAAACCTGAGAACTGTTTTGCCATGGTGCACGTGGCACTTCAGTGTTGCTTTAGGTGACATGCTCCATTAGGTAACACTTCAGTGCCACGTGCCAGGATCCTTGCTGATCCCATGTTCCCACTACCAGGCTGACATCCTTGCCAGCTGTCTCCTGTTTGACACTGTCAACTCCTCGGGCTGGTTTTCAGTGTGTGCTTGATAAAGCACTGAGCAAAATGAGAGACTCAGTGCATGATCTGTGTGAGACACGAATAAAGAATGAGATAATATAAATTTAAAAATAAACCAGGCAGCACAGAGCAAACAAGGGACTACAAAGCACACACTGAGGATAATATTTACCTTCTAAACTCACTTTCCAGTCAAGCTGTACCCTCATTTCTGCATTGAGACTCACCAAGAAAACACTCCAGAAACCACACCTATTTTTTACAGACTGATGAAAATCAGACATTTTAATTTTTAGGACAGAGATGTGGAATGCATATTCCTGAACAGACATGCAGGCTTCCTTTAATTCAGGTGCCAGCTCATCCTACAACTGTCAGGGGAAAAAGACCCACCCAAGCCAGGATTGCTGTTCTGTGTCACCACCGGCCTTTGCTGTCCAGACCATCTACTTCACTGCAAACACCCAGTACAGAGTCAGCAGTTGTAACTCAGGTCTGGGAATGCTTCTGAAGCCCAACTCTTTTAATTTTTCATATGAAGGGTGTGAAGAGACAACGTGACAGTCAAGTTATGAGTCACAGTTCCAGTGAAACAAACACTCCCTAATGGACATGCGGGTAGTGGGTTATTCCTTACCTTGTTCTGCAATAAGATTTAGCAACAGAAATGTTGCAGTTGGTCAGGCCCAGACTTATAACTAAGCAGAGCCAAAGGATCATTCTTTGTGTAAAGTGTTTCAGTAAAAGGCCAATCCTGGATGCAGAACAGCCAGAAACTACATGAGTGTGGCATCAAACCAGGACTTGTTTGCAAAGCTTAACTCTCTCAGTTTAGGAGCCTGTGGTCAGGCAGATGACACAAACATATGGCAAAGGACAGGAGAATGGATATAGTCCATCACCTATGTCCCTCTGGGACAACTGAACTCTAAACCCTGACAGGTTTTAAACTACTACCTGTCTCAGATGGAACACAGCAAGTATCCAATGACATTAATGGCCAGCTGGAGCTAAACTCCAGGGTTTTAAAATTTACTAGATTTAGCCCCAAACCCTTAAAAGCCTGTGTAAATGTCTAGATTTCAAGAGGGTTTTCTCCACAACATGAACACCATATTTTGTTGCATACACTTCGAGATCTGCTGCCCAGAGAGGCTGAAGTTGAGGACTTCCCATCCCTGGAAGTGTTCAAGGCCAGGTTGGACAGAACTTGGAGCAACCTGGTCTAGTGGAAGGTGTCCTGGCCTATGGCAGAAGGTGGAATGAGATGAGCTTTAGGGTTCCTTCCCACCCAAACCATTCTGGGATTCCACAATCTGTCCTGAGCCCAATCACTTTCTCAGGCACCACCAGCTCCAGAGCAGTCCTGTGTACCTAAGGGACAGCTGGAGAGGGATATTCTCCAGTGCCTTCAGAACCAGGGACAAGTGATGGGATACATGGGCTCAGACTGGTTCAGACTTCAGCAAGAGAACACTTGCTGGAAAGGCCAGGTATGTTCAAGCAGGACAAAGCTAAACAGGCCAACAGCTTGGATCTCTGAGGAGACAGGGGCAGGGAGAAACACTGACCATCCATTTCCACCAGCAGCTGGTTTAAGGTCTGCTCCTCCTCAGCATTGGCAAAGCCAGACACGTTGGTGGAGCGCTTCTTGCCCACGGCGTCGATCTCGTCGATGTAGACGATGCAGGGGGCGCGAGCCTGCGCCTCTCGGAACAGGCTCCGCACCCGCGCGGCCCCCAGACCTGCAGGGCAGGGCAAGGACAGAGAAACCTCGTACCTAAACCTGTCAGCAAAGCTGGCGAGCTCTGAGTGCACAACAGAGCGCGTGAGCCCCCTCCATCCTCAGAGCACCTTACCTCCAATCACCTCTACAAACTCAGAGCCTGCCATGGCCAAAAACGGCACCTGGGCTTCTGTAGCCACAGCCTTGGCCAGCAGTGTCTTCCCACAGCCTGGCGGGCCCAGTAACAGGGCGCCCTTGGGCACCTTGGCCCCAAGCTGGAGGTAGCGATCGGGATTCTGTGGAAGGAAACACAGCAGGTCAGACCCACAGCTCCCACTGCACCTGCACCAGTGTGGCCTCCCAGAGCTTCCCGAGACTGTTTTCAGCCTGGGCAGCTCTGAGCTGCCAACAGAAGCAGTTCCATCTGCATGGGAACTGGAAATACGGAGCTTATTTCAGGAGAGGCTGCCCAGCATCGTGAAGGATGAAGAGCAGAACACGCCCTGCTCCCCAGGCCAGACATCTATCCCAGAATACACTTATTCTGTTCTACTTTTATATACCTTTAAATAGTCCACAAATTCCTTGACTTCCATTTTTGCCTCATGCATTCCTGCTACATCCTTGAAGCCAATCCCTTTTCCAGATTTCCCATCCACAATGGTGAAACGAGCCATCTTCAGCTGGTTCTGTGGAAGGCAGCACAGGGACTGAAAAAACTTGGACAACAGTCTGAAAAAAGGCTGTTTGCTATATTTTGGGAGACAGCTAGCCCAGCCCAGATATGAGCTGTCCGTATGAAACACCACTGAAGTACCCACCAAGGCACTGGTCTTTCACTAGTTTTGTTCTGAAGATACTTCCCAGATGGATTTTTGACTCAAACTTCATTTATCCACCTTGGGAAGTGAGAGAATAAATCTGCAGTAATAGTCCCAACACAATCCAGCTCAAACTCCATGTAGACCAGGTAGGAATACTTCTTAAAAACATACATCCAGAACCTTACTTGGGATCTCCTCCCTGATTTCTAAATGCTCTGATCCTTAATACCACATGGAACAGACAGAACTTTCAGGAATATGTGCTGATGGTAAATAATTGTCAGTGGTAAATAATTACTAATAATTTGTTATAAATGCATAGAAACAGACACTTTGCACCACTGTCTGATGTTGCTACTTCTGGTTTATGCTGAACACACCCTAGGCCAGAACTACAGGTTCTTGAACTGAACAGCCACCACATTTCCGTCCCCTGGT
Source organism: Empidonax traillii (assembly GCF_003031625.1). Classification (NCBI taxonomy): domain Eukaryota; kingdom Metazoa; phylum Chordata; class Aves; order Passeriformes; family Tyrannidae; genus Empidonax; species Empidonax traillii. Next base: position 1,902,422 of record NW_020955216.1, read on the forward strand.
GCATGTGAAGCCACAGTGAGAGTCAAACCAAGAATTCAGTTAAACATCCTACTCGTAACTGCTCGGTATGTTCTGCCCAAAACAGCTACTGAGGAGGCTTTTTCTTTCACAAGAAAGTTTACAGCTTCTGAGGCCTCTGATACACCCAAAGAAAGAGTTAAACTTGGGGCCTGGCTGTCCCCACTTAGGCAAGGACACAAACCAGTCCTCAAGGCCTCATTACTCAACACTTCTCTGAAATACTCTTTCTGAGAGCAGCTGCATCCTTTTGTTCAAAGAGGATTTCAAAGCCAAAGAGAACTGCGGAGGAGACTGACTGGGAAATCCAACAAGGGGCTGAATTCACTGTGTTTTCATCCTCAGTCCCTGTGGTCAGTGGCAGAGCACCCCGGGCTGACTCCTGCACTTTCATCAGCTGATCCAGGCTAGAGTGGGAGAGGGGAGGAGGAGTTTTGCCTGATGTTGCAAGCGAGACATGCGGCAGGAGTGGAACAGGCCAACACATAATGAACTCCAGAATCTGAACATATTTTATAAATTGAGAACTCATTTTGCAGAAAGCAGCAATTCCTACTTCTGGCTGTATGGGAGGCATGTTGGCAGGGCCCAGTGAAAAACACCATCTGCAGCTGCAGCTCATTAGCAAGCTTTGAAAACAGCAAACTGGACTGAAATTCCCTGAGCTCAGCCCTTCCTGCCTTTGGGAAGGGAACGGATCTCAGCTAAGGCCAGTTAAAGTACCAGCCAGGGAGATGATCAGCACAGTATACAAGATGTGGCAAGACTGGAGAGTCCTGGACACCAGTTCATCCTTATCCTACACTGACTTTGCTGGGAAAAGGGGAGGACATAGCCCAGCAGAAGCCAGGACTACCCACAAGCTGCAAAACATCCTCAAAAACCAGGCTACTCACAAAGGCGTTGAACCCTCCGGCCCGACTCGCCACCCTGAAGAGGCGGAAGATGCTCCACAGCATGGACACAGCCACCAATGTCACTATCAGGGAAAGGACATCACTGGAAGGACAAAGACAGGTACAAACTGAAGCACTCAGACAGAACCTGGTCAATATTCCCCAACACGGCTATTTTCAGTGTTTAAAGGCCCTGGCATTTAAGCTATAAGCAGACATGACTAAGAAAATGGAACTTTTACAGGCTTTTATACAGATATACAAAACCCCAAACCCCAACTATTACATAACCTGAGCAGTTATGCAGAGGACACTGGCAAACACTGCCTACAACTGTGGAAGGAATTCAACCTCACCATCCCCTTCAGAGGCATTTCTACTTCTAAAACAAGCAAGACCTTCAGGCAGTCAGGTCACACCCGGAGCAGAACCCAGCGGGGCTGGCAGTGCATCCAAAGGGAGCTCGCTGCAGAAGACCTGTGTGTGGTAACACTAGGGAGATTCCAACTCACCTAATCCCACACTGGCAGAAATTCCAGGGTTGGTCTCCCATTAAGAGCGTGCCCTGTCCTCCCTGGTCAAATCTATCAGGAGTCCTTTATGGCACAAAAAAGTGTTCCAACATTAACACTGTCAATTTTCTGGATCCTATGGAATACCCATTGCACTAGGAGGGAGATGAGGAGCAGAGATGACACTCCAGTCTAACCATTACAGAACAAACACATTGAGGATAAATATTTTTTGAGCTCTAAACAAAGGATTCCCCAAGAAGACGAAAAATGATCCCATGTCAGATGACAGGTTGAAACTGGTGGGGCCCTGTTCTGCTCCACATGCCTGTGAAATCATCCTTCCTCTCCACACTTCTGTGCCTTATCTTTACACCAGGAATGCGTGTTCCACCTCTCAGAGAGGGATGATTTACTGAAGCAAGGGACCAGAATGAGCTCTATACCAGCTGCATTTGTTTCTGCTCAGTGAGAAATCCAAAGGCAACACTGAAACCTGAAAGTCACCTTCAGTTTGTCTGCTCTGCAAAAAGGATTAATTCTGAAACATCCTGAGCACCCACACTGCAGAGTGAACTGAGTCCAAGGGCTCTGCACCTCACACATTCAAACTCCAGACTGACCCTGAATTCTCCAGACATTCATCAGGTCTCCTGAGAGATTTCACACCTCATCACAACTCCTAAAAATTTTTTAAAAAGTCTCTTTTGAGTGGCAGGGAAAACAGCTTGTGTTGGTAGTCGATTGTCTGTTCAGTCCTCTCTTCCTGCTACATCCGTCTGAAAAAATTGGCAAGTTTTGAGTTTGAACTAAAGGACTCGTACTGCACAAACAATTAAAAAAGCTTATCTTCATATAACTATATATTAAAAATGTGCAAATGTCGATCAGAGGACAAGTACCAGACAAAATCAAGCCCAGGTATCCATTCACACACAAACATGACATTGTTTCACACTTTGGCAAGATGCCTGGGAGAAGGAATTACACACACTGGCAATCTCCAGAGGGAAAATCACCGTGTCCAAACCCTCTGAGCTACTAAGAGCATGTGACATGCTCTGCCTGGTGCACAAGCAGGTGACCAGGCCACCTCAGCAGGTGAGATGTGCTATTCACTCTTCTTGCTCCTTATAGTTTATTTCAGAATTAAAAGTATTGAGCATTTTTTTTAAAGCAAAGGCTCTTCATTTGGGCAGCAGGAAGAGCTGTAAGTTTAGCAGAAGTGCTCCTCTCACTGAGGTTTAGTGCGCTGGCACCAAAGCTGCTCCACCCAGCATGTGGCACCAGAGTAGGCCGTGCTCAGACCTGCAGCTGTGGGACAAACTGTTTAATTTTACAGCCTGAACCACCACAGGCCTCCCTGGAAGCATTTAAGTGCACCCCCAGCCCTCTGCACAGACCAGGATGTAATGTCACTCATCTCAGGATTTTTTAATCACATTCTGCACTTGAATAATTGATTATAAGGACAAAAAGTGCTCAGCTGGGCAAGAATACAGACTTAGTGACTCTGACCCAAAACATTCTGTCTGCTGCATTCTGCAAATCCAGACACCTTCCTGGGACCCTTATTTTTGAAACATTAAGGTACATCTAGAGCATCTTATCTTTCAGAAATATTCATTAAATGCTCCAAATCTGAGCCCACATTTTTGCTCTATATTTACATAACATTAAGCTGAAAGTGACTTTCCCCTCCAAGCAAGGGATGCTGTCACCAATACGAGATCAACAGTAAGGACAAATTTATGTCATACTTTCCATAAAAGCCAGGGTGTTTGTAGGAAATGGGGATTCTCTCTCTCTCATCAATATTCAGCTCATCCTCCACAGCTCTCAGCTTCTCCTCGAATTTGTCGATGTTTGCCACACGCATGGTGTACAGCAGGGTCACGTTCTGGGGACAGGCAGGCCAGAGCAGCAGGTCAGTACTATTTATTAGGTATAAATACATAAGCAAGGAGCAGAGGTGCACAGCATGGACACGTCAGGGAAAAATTGGGCCTATGTTACACCCTTTTATCCTGCACCTATGAACTCACGAGCAGAGGACTCCAAACGAATTTCGGAACCCTCTGGTCTTTCCAGCACCTTATGAAAGTGTAAAAGTCAGGAACTGAGCCTCAGCTCTCTAGAAACAAGGAGATGCAAACGAAATAAGATGTATCCAAGAACAGTTCCCTGTTCTGGTTCCCTGAACATGGCAGAGGGTGGAACTGGATGATCTTTAATGTCCTTTCTGACCCAAATCATTCTGTGATTCCGTCATTCCATTTCAGTATTTTAACATCTCAAACCAGTTTGTAAGAATTCTTAGTGGTAACTCCTGGATGTAAACATGTGATCAAACTCTGCTTTGTTTTCATTTTGGAACGTTTAGGAAGGAGGGCTGACGGAGTTTGACAGAACACTCAAAACTAAAATCCAAACAGGAGAAACTTTTCAAAAGAAGATCCAGTAATAAGAGTTTACAATCTCCTGGACATGTCCTCCTATATGCAACTGAAAAAACTATTGAATTTTACAGGTTTTTAGACGTACAAAAGATTTTTTTTCCAGATCATTGTTGATTATTTTTACAGTTTGAACTAAAAGTCTCCTAATTTCCAGGTTGATATGAGCAATAGAAGTCCCCTGAAGACCAAATACAAGAAAGAGAAGAATTAGAGAAGAGCAAATTTGTGTACAAAGTCACTCACAACTTGTCCATGGGGAGTTCCTCCTGGGTGCAGGTAGATCTCTACGATGTCACTCTCGGGCACCACCTCAATCCTCTGCACCTCCCCCTTGGCCAACATCTCATTCACAAAGTAGTTCCAGGAGATGTTGGTGCCTTCCCTGTTCTCGCTGACCAGGAACCGAAGCATCAGCACGATGAAGGCGAGGACAAGCAGTGCCCGCAGACGCTCCAGGTGCATCTGATTTTCCCTTCTGCGTTTTTCCTCCTCTTAAGAAGAAAGATACCAGAGGAAAAAAGATAAACATGTAACTGTGAAGCTTTCTGACACACAAAAGAGATAATTAAATGACAAAGATTAACACAGTGGAACCTGTCAGGGTTTTTGTGTTGCATGTTTAGTTTCTCGTGCAGGACTGGGCTTCACATGGTCCAAAATGAGAGATTCTCACTTGCCTGGCTCCATATGGATGGAGGTCAAATAAAGCCAGTGGACTCTTGTTGTTAAAAATCAAACTCCAGAATGGCTATAAACCACTTCATATAACGTGGTTCCACACCACCCAGTCCTCAGGCTGTTGCAAATGCATCCAATGGGAAATATTAAGAGTAAACCCAGCGTCACTGGTGAATCCCACAGCACAATTCAATGACTTAACGGCACCGTGGCACCAACGCCACTTCCCCTAGCTCAGGAAATACCTGCATTTGCAAAGAATGTGAGATAGCACAGGACACAAATACACTGCAAATCCATCTGCCTGTTAACCAAATTGCCCAGATTTTCCTCCACGTTATACAACTCACCTTATGTTTCAAAGGGTTTGATAACTTGCCCACATTAAGGATCTGCACCCGAGAGGAATTCGTATACTGGATGTGCTTTCCCTGCCTTTACTGTACTAGTGCCACACTGAAGCAATGACACAAGGAAAAGGGATGTTTTACTTCAATTATGTGCCATCAAACCTTTTCTCCAGTCTGCTAGCACTTTTTTTTTTTTTTTTTTTTTGCACTGAACAGGCAAATTTACAATTCTGTGGACTGTAAAGGACTGTCACAGCACAGTTCAATGTCACTGCTGGCCAGTGTTTGAGTTGTTCAGATGACAACAAATATCTCTTCCTCTTTCCAGCCACGTGAGCGTTCTCGATATATAATTTAGCACTTGCTCCTGATATACAATTTAACAGCACCGCCACCGTGGCACACATAAATACCCTTCTACACCCAGAAATAAATTAATTCTGTGCCACTGGGCTCTAATGCACCAGTGCTGCAGCCCAGATTCGATTTATTTGCAAATTCATAACCAGTGTCCTGACACCAGCATTTATCACCGGCCACCAATTAGACCCTACGCACGCGGCAACAAAACCCAGGGACAAACACATGACCCAGGCAACTGCTAAAAAAAGTCCTCTGTCCTTCAGAGGCGCAGCATCATTTTTCACTGGTTCCCAGCTCTGCTCCATGCTGGAAAGGAAAGGCCTGTTCCTAAATAGACACAAAGCAGCTTGGCAGAGAAATCATCATTTCAGAAGGCCGTGACAAGCTCAGACTCCACGTCCAGCCTATCCCCTTTGTTCTCCACTGCCATCCCCTCACTCTGTGCTATCTGCTGGATCTGGCTTTGTTAGGACAAAGGAATTCATCCTAAAGCTGCAGGACGATATCCATGAGAGTCCTATTAAAGAAAATTTTATTTATATATATAATTTTATATATATATATAAAAATGATAGAGGAATAGTCTGGGCAACATCCTGAAAAGCTGAGCAAGTTCTCAATAACAAGATTTTATAGAGAAAAGAAACTACTGCAGGAAAGTGAGTCCTGACAGGAAAAATCTGTCTATGGCTGTACAAGTTCCTTGGAGGTGTCAGAGTCAACTCCTGCTAAAGCACTTTTCTGTATTGCATTTCAGACCAAGTGGAGGCCCATAACCTGCCCTAAACACACACAAGTCGGGGTGTAATCACAAAACCATCACCCCAGGGGGAGAGCTGCCCATTAGACATCCTGACACAACTTCTCTTGTTTCTAGGAATTAGGCTTGTCTAGGACCTTTAACCTGCAGCTGAGTAATTTCAGGAAAAAACTTCATTTCTAGAAAGCTGGAAGGCAACACCAAGCTTTCCTCGACTCTGCATTTAATTAAGGACAATATCAATCTCTTTCTCAGCTGAGGTACACGCAGCACAACATCCACACTGTACCACAAGCCACCCCACATATTCAGGAAACGAGTCTCAGCGACTATATGTGACACTTGCAAGCAACAGCTGTGGGAATACTTCCAGCTTTTGAGTCTCCACGAGCCTCCACCAAGCAATGATTTGCCATTAACCCCAAATCTGAACTCTCTGATTAAAATCTTTGCAAGCGCTGCGGTGACAGTTTGAAGAGTTCTTTTTAATAATTACTGCAGAGACAAGTGTTCCCCTGGAGACACGGGGCAGCATTCCTGCTCCCAAAGCCAGGCTATCCATTAATCACTGGAGAAAAGAGGCCACTGAACATGGAGCGCTGCTGTTTACTGACTTTAACAGCTACAACACCTCCAGGGGCTGTGCTCAGTCATTCTGTGGCCTTGCACATCAAGGGCAACAAACTCCAACTTCCTTCTCAAGGACTCCATGATACCTGCACTCACATCCCACTGCACACTTCATCCCAGTTAAATGATCAAGCAGGAAAAGCCAAGGCTGTGGCCTTAAGGAAACTGCAGTGACACCAGTCAGGCTGTCAGCAGCAGCAACTGACCTCTCACATCAAAAGTAAAAAGTCCAAGAGGACTTGATTATTAAGCACAACAAAGGAAAAGCCAAGCGCTCACATTATTTCATGATACCCAGGGAAAGGTTTATAAAATAAATTATAAAATTATATTACAATCTGTGTCACTTAAGCATGACCTTATGTGCCTCCCAACTCACAGAACAAAGGTCTGGAGTCACAGTAGGGCTTGGAACTGGATGAGTTTTAAGGTCCCTTCCCACCCAAACCATTCCATGATTGTATGATTTCTATGATCTGATTTAAATCTTACAGTCCCATCATCTAAGCCAAAATACTCCTTCAAACTTGCTCTTAGCCACAGATTGTACAGGTGGTGAGTTACAGGTACAGGGAACTACCCAGAGGCAGGAGCATGAAGGTGGATCTCCCTCCCTGTCTGCCCCTTCCCCTCACACACACACAGTTTGGTTCAGTAAATCTCTTTTTGGAACAGACATACCGTCCTCCTCCTGTGGAGATTTCTTCTTGGATCCTTCATCCTTCTGGCTATTCCTCCAAGAGCTGGAAGTAGCAAACCAGTAGGTGCTACCTGCAGGCAAGCAGAGGTCAGTGGTTACTGCTGAGAGCAATGAGAAGGGGGACTGACGACAGCAGAAATCCTGGTGAATTCCAAAGGCAGAGGAGGCAAAGCTCCACATCCCCCCAGGCAAAGAGCTTCATGGGCCAAGGACCCGGGACAACCTCACTTGAGGAAGACTCCTTCTGTTCCCTTAGAGAATGTATATATTTTTTACAATCCAAACAAAATCCCTTTGGTTAGAGATTGTTTTAATGGCGTGGCATAAATAATTTGGAGAAATTGTTTTAATGCTGAAAAACGGACACAATTCCCAAGGTAGAACCATGGCTAACACTGGAATGGGAAGATAGGAACAGCCCCACACCAGGGACTGGAAATGCTCATTAAAATAAAAACAGGTACTGGAGTTCAATCAGGTTGCTCAGGAAATACTGTGGGTGTCCCATTCCTGAAAGTACACAAGGCCAGTGTGGACAGGGCTTGGAGCAACCTGGTCTAGTGGAAGGTGTCCCTACCTATGGTAGATGGTTTGGAATATGATGTTTAAGGCCCCTTCCAACCCAAACCATTCCGTGACTCCAAGGTTTCCAGCAAGGCCATCCAATGGGATTTCAGACACTTTTGTCTGTGGCTTTGCTGATGAGGAAGAGAAAGAGTCTCTACTTTAAAACCTGCAGATTTAACATTAGCTGTTATGTCTAACGACTCCAGCGCTTCCTTAATCCCCTGAGCTCCCTGTGGGAAGGACTCCTCATCCCTGTCCCCGAACCAAACTCTGGATCTCTGGCTTCCACAGCCAGGAACAGAAGAGCTCTGCTGCAGTTTTGGGAAGGCAGAGAGAAGGTGAGGAAAGGTCAATTCTCTTATCAAATCAGACCTTTTCCCTTCCTCCTCCTCAGGACTCACCCAGGAGATTCCAAAGTCTGACTGGATTTCGGATTAAGTGCTGTTTCACCAAGACTCCACCAAGACCTTGACGTGGGGGGGAAAGAGTTTGTGCCAAGAGAGTCTGAGGGAGGAGAGAAAGAAAAACAACACAACCATTGGCAAAGTGCTGTGAGGGCTCAACCTCTGTATTCCATGAGACTCACATTCCTAAGCAAGGGAATGTTGTGGGTGTCAGGAGAGCAGCTGGTCTAGTGGAAGATGTCCCTGCCCATGGCGGGGAGTGGAACTGGGTGAGCTTTAAGGGCCCCTCCAACCCAAACCATACCATGGTTCCCGCGGTGTTTCCCAAATCACTGCCCAACAGCGCTAACACGACGGACCTTCGGGATGGCATAACCCGAGGACCCTCCCAAGCAGCGAAAGGTCCCTCCCGCCCCGTTCTCCCCCTCCCCCGGTGCTCGGTGAGGCCCCGTTACCTGCAGGCCGCGTCCCCCTCCGAGGGCACCGCCGCGGGGCCGGGCCCAGGCGGCGGCAGGCGGCCTCCAAGAGCTGCAGCGGCCGCGGAGCAGCCCCAGCCGCAGCAGCAGCGCCATATCGGCGAGTGCCGTTTCCCGGAGCCCTCACGGGCGAGACAGACCCGAGACGGGCCGCGGCGGCACCGCCGGGACCGCCGCTGAGGGGCGACCGGAAGTGCCTGCCGAGGCCCGGGCGGCCATCTTGACAGCGGGCCAGCAGGGCCCTGCTGCCAGCCCTCAAAATGGCGGGCGGCTGGGCGGTGCCGCGCGGGGGATGTCGGGACAGGCTGCGCCGTTACCGGGGCAACGGCAGGGCCGGCCCGACTCGGTCCCGGGGCCCGGCCCCAGAGCGGGCCGCGGGTGAGACCCCGGCGAGTCCCGTCCTGGTCCCAAAATATTAACCAGGAGGAGAAACAACGCCTGAGAGGAGCGAGAAGGTTCCTGCAGGGAGACCGCGGGCAGCACTGTAGAGGCCAGGCACTGTAGTGGAGTGGTGTGAACACAGCAACCAGCCCTGCTCTGGGATTTTATCCCTCTAACCCCATGTAATTGTGTCGGCTGGGAAGGGAAGAAACACCCCCTGCAGAGTTAGATTGAGCGGAGAGGAACGAGACCAGCTATCCCCCTGTACAGCTGTCCCTGAGGAAAGTGCCCCTTCTGACAGCCCCAGGTAGGAGTGAGCTCTGGCAGAAACCAGCTTTTGTGTCTGCAGTGGGAGTGAGGGACTGACAACTGTGCTGAGAGGGAAAGTGAGGGAACAAATAAATGCATTATATGTACTGTGAGGGTGGCGAGGCCCCGGCACAGGTTGCCACAGGCCCCATCCAACCTGGCCTTCGACACCTGCAAGGGGTGGGGACTCCACCACCTCCCTGGGCAGCCCCTTCCAATGCCTGACCATCCCTTCCATGAAGAAATTCCTCCTGACATCCAATCTGAACCTCCCCTGGCACAGCTTGAGTTTCCTCTCATTCAGTCACTGGTTCCCTGGGAGCAGAGCCTGACCCCACCTGGCTCCATCCTCTTGTCAGGGAATTGCAGAGAGCGAGAAGCTTCCTCCCGAGCCTCTTTTTCTCCAGACTGAGCCCCCCCAGCTCCCTCAGCTGCTCCTGGTGCTCCAGACCCTTCCCCAGCTCGACTCCCTTTTCTGGATATGCTCCAGCCCATCAGTGCCTGTCCTGGAGGGGCTCAGGACTGGACACAGCACTCGAGGTGTGACTCAGTGACCCTGAGCGTGCCAAGGGACGAGCGCTGGCGAATTCCCCTCACACAGCAATCACATAGGTTGTATTTTAAGTCCCTGATCCCAAATCCAGTGTAATCCCTTCCTGTCCTGCATTGAGCAGAGTGGATTGGGTGGGCTCAGTGTCTTCTGCAGTTCCTCCGGGGCATTTGGGAGCAAACATCACCTCCCTCTTGCCACACTTCCACCTTCTTGCCCAACTGAAAGGAATATTGTGTTTGCCAGGCCTGCAGGTCCGATCTTCCCTTCCCAGGAAGTTTGTGTTTCCTTCTCCTCTCCTATCTTGCTGACCAGGATGGTTTCTGCAGTGTTTTCTCCTCCCTCCTGCCCATGTTTCTCCCCTCAGGTGGATCCAGGACAGTTTTTAGAATCATTGCTATTCTCCTAAATTACCTGTCCTAAAGTTTTCTCAGGCATTTTTGAATGAGAGGCTGCAGGGCTACAGAAAATAATAATGATAGTAATAATAGTTGTTGCTGTAGTAAATAATCATCTTCCTCCCCAGCAGGTCTGAATTAGGATCCTCTTTCCAGAAGAATCTCTTAGGATGTTAATTGTCACCTGCCCCCAGCAAGGTCCATTGGCACTTTAATGTCCCCTCACTCCTTCAAGTCCCTTTGTGTCGCTGTCTGGGTCAAACAGCTCAATTTACAGGCACACAATTAAACTGGTGCCAATTAGTCTGTAAGGGCTGGCCACAGCTCTGAGGGAATGTGGCAGCCAGGGGCACCTCCACCCACAGATCCCACCTGGAATGCCCAGGGACACTGCACTGCTCCCAGGCTGTGAGGAGAGGATCACCTGAGCTGCCTGAGAAGGGATCTCTGTCCCTTGTCCCGGCCCAGGCTGGTCCCTGTGAGGCTCCTGGAGCCCAGGTGGGTGTCACCTCCTCACCTACCCGCAGCAGGATCCATGGGGGAGTTATTGACCCTTCAGCTACACTTCGAGGAGAAAAAGCCTCCTTTGGCAATGCCAAATGGGGAAGGTTCCTTCTAGCACAGGCGTGGGATTTCCAGTAGGAAGCAAAGATACAGCAAGCACGGCACAGTGTGCCAGGAGCTGAGGGGTGTGGGACCCTCAGCCCTGCAGGTGCCAGCTCCACACACATCCCTGCTGCCACCTCACTCCAGGTGTCACACCTCGCTTCCAGCATTTTCCCAGGAGACCTGTTGCTAATTCAGCCTGACTTTTTTTTAAGGGGTTGCATCATTTGAGGAAGTGAGTTTGCTGAGCCAGGACTGCTGACCTGAGGGACACACAGCTGGGTTCCTCCACACTTCCCTCACAGCTCAGCTCCAGCAAGGACGAACTCCCACCTGTTCAACAATGGAGGGCAGTGGAAACTGAACAGGCCCAATCCCAGCACAGACCACCCCCAGCTGGAGCTGAGAGGGCTCCTTGACTGAAACAATCATGGAATCAGAAAGGTTGGGAAAGACCTCTAAGATCACCAACCTTTGACCAAATCCTACCACGCCCACTAAACCATATCATGAAGTGCCACATCCACGTGTATTTTTAACCCTTCCAGGGCTGGGAGAGGACATAAGCAGTGTCTCAGGTCTGTTGGGCAGCTGGGCTCCTGCTGCGACACTCCCAGCCAGGAGACCCAGGCCTGGATGTGACAAAGCTGTGCTGAACTGGGAGTGCTGGTTATTTACAGACACACCACATAGCTGGAGCTGGCATGATTTCTATCCCTCTTTTCACGCTGTTCCTCAAAGGCAACCAGATGCTAAGTTTGGCCAGAGAAGCTGGGGCTGCCCCATCCCTGTAAGTGTCCAAGCCCAGGTTGGATGGGGCTTGGAGCAACCTGGGATAGTGGAAAGTGTCCCTGTCCATGGCAGAGGGTGGAACAAGATGATCTTTAACCCTCCCAACCCAAACCATTCCATGACTCCATGAAGGAGGGCTTGAGGTCTTTGCCTCGCCGGTGCCAACACAAAATGACTCCAGAAAGGAGAGTCAGGAGGTTCTGCCCTGCGTGGGTGGCTCAGGCTGCGCTGCAGGAGTGAGGGCTGTCCCTCCGTGTGCGCCAGAGGTGACCTTGGGAAAGGTGGCTCCACTCACTGCCCTTGGACTGGCAGTATGCTCCTTTGGGAATAAGCCAGTATTCTGAGAGGACAGATATAACCTGATCCAGGCTTGGCCTCGCTGGGATGTGCTCCAGCCATGACATCACTCAGTAATGCCACGTGTATTTACTACCGGGGAAAGGTGCTGGATTGGACGCTGAAATCCCTGGTTTATCTCCTGAGCAGGTTAGGAGCAGGAAGCAGAATTAGCAGCCAGAGCTTGTCTTTTTCAGGCCAAGAGAATCAGTTCCACAGCAAACACAGCCCTGCTCTGTCTGAGAACTCATCTCTCCCGTTCCCATGCTCCTTGTAAGACACTCCTGTCCCTCTTGCTCTCATCCCCCCAAGGCTCAGGAAGCTCCTCAGCCCTCCCAGCCCATCCCTGACTCATTTCCACACAGCACTTTGCCAATGGAGTGAATGAATACCTGGAGTCAGGTTGTCACTGCACCATCCACAGACTTTTCACCGAGTCAAAGGACTAAATGAAGAGCTGAAGCTGCTGGAAGATAAATTCAGGCTTTTTAAACCGCCCTGTTTCCCTGCCAGCAGCTAAGGCAAGACTCTGCTCCGGCAGGACAAACCGCCCAGGTCGGCACAGGCTCGGAGTCCCTGAATGTTCCAGCACCCCCTGGCACTGTGCATCTCTGTCAGGGATTTTTAGATTATTTCTTTGCAGATGACAAGTCGAGGTCAAGGGATAGATGTTCCCCTTCAGCACTGCAAGGCCAAGTATCCAGGAAAACCTTAGGATTGGGAACAAAGGATGTGCTTAAAAGACCACATGGTTTTCCCTCAAGCACAGTGAAACTCCTCACCAGGAAAGCTCTGTTCAGCCTTTTTGCATGAGCCAGTCCAAACTCCTCACACCTACTCCTTCCTCCAGGAACAGCTTGGGATCAGGGTGAGTGCCAGTGCTTCCTGCTGCTGTTGGAGAGGCCACCATGGCACTGACACTGCTCCTCCTTGGGGCACTGAGGCTCCCCAGCCCAGGGTGAACCTGGGACACTGCTGGGGTACAAATCTATCTGTGGGTCACCTCTAAAGCCCTGGGAGTGTAGGACAGGCAGGTGACAGATGGCTGGAGGCAGGGGATCAAGGGGGCTCCACTGTGCCGTCTGCCAGCCGGGGCTCAGAAACTGCCGGAAAAGCCAGCACAGGGAAGGAGCAACGCTCGAGAGTGACACGGGCAAGGGGCAGAGCAGGGGGAGGGAGTAGCTGGGTTGTGACTCAGAGCAGATTGCTCAGCTGGAGGGCACTCCCTGGAGAGCTGCTGGAGCATGCAGAGCTTGGGAGAAGCCCAGGAACCCATCTGTGTGCGTGAGGTGGCTGCAGTCATCTCCAAACCCTGCACACTGGAGGAGGTCACTGAGCTCTGAGTGAGCAACTGTCACTCCACACCCCTGAAATCCATAAGCAGCCTGGAAACCTAAAGCCTGTCATTAGGAATGATAAAAACAGTAATTAGAACAGGGCTGTCATGAGTTCGCACCTGGAACATCAATACAAGGCGTTTACCCAGCAGCAGGAGAGCACTTCCCTCGGAATCCATCCTCTGTGGATGCATCAGGCACAGAGCTCCACGGACTTACTCTTCACACAGGTGTAAGTCCTGTAGGGAGCCATGTAAATATGCTTTATCCACCACCACAGCAGCTCTGAGCTTTGTGGGGTCCAAAAATGCTGCTGCCGTGCAGGCACAGGAGTTAAATCAGCTCTGCCAGTCCTGGTCCCAGTCCTGGGGCTGCACTGGGACTCAGCTGGGTGCACAGTGGGCTGCATCGAGGAGTTAAACCCAGATCTGGGGACAAATGAGCTGTACCAAGCAGTTAAACCTTCACAACAAGGCAGAGTTAGGTACAAGTGAGCTGTTGCATGAGTTTAGCCATAATCACATCTCACAGAGCTGTGAGAAACCACCTCTGTAAAGCAGGTGGAAACCCAGACTTTTATTTCGTCATGGCATCACATCATGGAACAGCTGAAATTGGAGTGTCCTTAACAACAACAGCAATACACGGATGGCTTGAAAATGGTTTTATTTAGTAAAACTGAGTGTGTGCAGAGGCAGGGAGGTTCCTGCTGCAGTACGGCAGCTGCACTCCTTGCTGCCTTCCCAAATGGCTGCTTGGTTGCCAAAACCATCACTCTTCAAAATGTTAATAGATGACATTAATTAAAACATGAGCCAAGCTTAAAGTAAAGATTTTTCTAATCAAAGTTCTTCAGAAGTTTTATTCTCTTGGCCTCTGATATTGGCACTTGACTGGTCACACAGGATTTACCCTGTACCAGTCATAAATCACACCTTGTCCCATCTATTAAAAATAGATTCCCACCTCTCCATCCTGAGAGGAGCTGAGTCAGCAGGGAACTGCACCCACAGTAGCACAGAGCAGGAATTTTTCACATTAGGGTTGACATAACAGATCCCTCCCTTACTTGCTGTAAAGCTCCAGGGGAGCTCAGCTGGAGGAGTGAGATGGGTCTGGTCACTCACAGGTTGCAGAGGAGGGGAGGGGCTGATTCAGGTGCCAACTCCAGATAAGACAGGGAGGAGTCCCAGAGCAAGGCCTGGAGGGTCACAGAGCGCTGTCCCCAAAGTTGGTGTCCTTTGAGCTCGCTGGGACAGACAGAAATAGGCCTGAAAGCACATTCCCCAAGTGGCCTCATTTCCCTGCGCTCACACAATGTTCTCTTTCCTCCTCAGCACCAGGGTTGTTTTATTTTAGGATGTAAGAGCTTACAACCTTTAGCGAAGGATAAAGGTGCTCAACAGTTGACTGTAATTTCTTTCTCTCTTAAGTATTGCAATTAAGGAACAAAAGGCAGCCCAGGGTAGCAAAGCCAGGCAGGATAAACATCCTCATCACACAAATCTCACCCAGAAAACCAGCAGAGCAGCCCCCAATAAAATCATCCCCACTCCTGCTGTCAGCTTCCCTTCTCCAAGAACTTCAAAGCCCCTCCTTGACCCGGGCTGAACATCCAGGCTGTTGTGTTCAAACAGAGAAAGGTCACGGTGACACAGAGAGGATTCAACCTCCTCCTCAGCGCTGGATCTCTGACCTGGATGACATTCAAGGTTGCCAAGGAAGCAGTTACAGACAACTATATTTAGGAAATGAAAACACATATTTCCCCTCTGCTCAGAGGCCAACACTCACCTGCGGAGTTTTCAGGGAGGTCTGACAAGAAGCTTAATGGAAAGGAAGCCAAAACCCCCTTTCTTCTGACTGGTTTAGTAGGTCTTACAGAGGAGGAAGATGGGTAGAGATAAAAAGACTAAGCCTAAATGGAACACAAGACCAGCTTAACAAGCTCAGAATAAACCTCTCTCCTGCTGTTATTTAACAGCAGAGCTGGACACAAGCCCTGAGCCACTCCTTCCTCCCTGCTGAGCCCAGCACAGGGAATTCTCTTCCTGGGGGACTCTGGCACCTCCAGCACAGCACAGTCCCTGGGGCTGCCAAGTCACTTGGGGTGACAGTGCAAACGCCAAAAAATCCATTGTGGATCTGGCCCCTGCTCCTGGCACAGAGAGGTTAAAACCCAGAACAGTTCTGGGTGAGGCCAGGACAGAGCTCCCCCTTCGTGAGCCCAAACACCCGGTGACAGTGACAACTCTGCTGGTGCTTCCCCCCCCCCCCCCCCGGGCCCTGTAGCCACCAGGATCAGCTCCATGCCTGGGATTCCTCCCTGGGAACTCAGCTTACCTGGTGACACGGAGGGAGCTCTGGCAGGTGTGTGGTACAAAATACAGACACACTACAGCCATGGAATAGTTGAATAGTTTGGGTTGGAAGGGATCTTAAAGCTCCCCCCATTCTGCCCTCTGCCATGGGCAGGGACACCTTCCACTAGACCAGGTTGATCCAAGCCTTGTCCAACCTGGCCTTAGACACTTCCAGGGATGAGGCAGTCATAGCTTCTCTGGGCAACCTGTGCCAGGGCCTCACCCCCTCACAGGGAAGGATTTCTTCCCAATATCCCATCTAATCCTGCCCTCTGGCACGTGTTCCGTCCACCTCCCTGGCCCGGAGAAGGCCCCCCGGGAGAAGAGCTGCCCGAGCACCACCCGGCGCGTTTTCCAGCCTGGCCCTTTGCCGCGATACTGATTTTTGGGTCCATCGGTGCCCATAGCGATCACGACAAACCCCCGCACACCGGGAGCGCCCGCTCCAGGCTGCACAAACACGGGACACGCCCCGGGCTGGCACAGCCAGCACGGCCCTGGGGGATCTACTCCGACCCGATCTCGGTTCCGCTCCCGTTCCCATTCCCGATCCCGTTCCCATTCCTTATCCCGATCCCATTCCTCTTCCCATTCCCGATTCCGGGGGGTCCCCGGGCCCCTCCCTCTCCCATGGCCCCGCCCCGGAAGTGCCGCCCGGCTCTCGCAGCCAATGGGCGGTGGCGCCGCGGGGACACGTCGCGCGCGCCGCTCTCCCATCGGCCCCCGCGCGCCGCGGGGGGGAGGGGGGCCGTTACCGTTCTCCTCCCCCATCCCCGCGCCCTCCAATGGGCGGCGTTGTCTCATCGGGCCAATGAGCGGCGCCGTCTCAGCGGCGCGCGGGGGATGGAGCGCGCGGCCCGGAGCCGCCACGGCGCGCGCCCCCCGCGCTAGGGCCGGAGCGGGACCGAACCCCCCGAACCGCCCCCGCACCGCCCGCACCGCACCCCGCCCCTCCGAGCGGCGGGGCCGCCCGACCCGCGGGCCTCGCTCCGCCGCCCGGCTGCCCTCGGCCCGCTCAGCGCCCTGCGCCGGTAAGCGCCGGAGAGGCGGCGGGGGAGCAGGGGGGCCGGCACCGGAGGGCACCGAGGACGAGGGACCGGGGATGTCCCGGAGGGGGGCTGCGCGGCCGGGGAGGGGTCTGAAGGGGACGCTGGGGATGCGGGGGAGGGGGACGAGGGGATTGGGGTCGAAGTGGGGACACCGGGGGCGCCGGCAGCGGGTCAGAGGGTGTATCGGCAGCGGCGGTCGGGGGCACCGGGCAAGAGGAGGGGGCACCCGGTGCGGGGTCGCGGCGAGGGGAGGAAGCGGCGTAGCGAGGGTGGGAAGAGGATGTGCATTTTTTTGGGGGTGACGAAGGAGGTGAGCGGCTCTTTACGCGGCTGGGCGACTGTTGGGGGGACCAGGGGCGGGGGCAGGGGGTGGGAGGGGGCTGCAGGAAGCTGAGGGGAGAGGGGTGGGCGGGGGTTGATTTGGAGGGGCTGCAGAATGACGCCGGTGGCTGGTCGGTGTCTCGGGGTGCGGAGGCTCGTGGGGAGATGTAGGAGGATCACGGGGTGCCGTGTCGAGCCCGCCGTCCCGGCCCCCCCCCCGCCCCTTTTTTTGGGGAGAGGGGTATTTTTTTCGCAGTGGTGCGGGGCGGGGGGGGTAAGCGCATTTCGGGGTGAGCGTTGCGCTGGGAGGAACAATACCAAAAGTTGTCTGAAATGGTAATTTCCGTTTCCCATTTCATCATCCCGGGTAGGCGTTAGCCCTGCCCGTGCTGCGCAGGGCCCGAGCTCCGAGCCCCGCCGGTCTGGTTTAGTCCCCGGTTTAATCTTTAAATCGCTCCCTGTTTCTCTCCTCCGAGGAGCCTTTGTGTGCCGGGGAGGGGCCGCTCGACACCTTTGCCCCTTAAAAAAAAAGGAAGAGAGGGGAAAAAAAAAAAAGGCTCCCACCCCCAAACAGCTGCAGCCCAGGACGAGCCTCCCCCAGCCCAGGGACGGATTCATGTTTAGAAAGGCAAATGCGCTCGGGGGGAGCTGCGCTGAGCCGAGCCCCCGGTGCCCTCTGCCCTTTCCCAGAGGGAGCAGCTGTCCGGGTGTGCGGCTCCAAACGGGCTCTTCATTGAGGCACAGGGGCCGTGTGTTTACGGCTTGGCTTCTCCCCCAGCCTTGGGGATCTGTTTTGGTATCCAGTTGCAGGAAAGGGTCCCTCCCCCCTCCTGGTTTTGTACACAAAGTGCTCTCTCACCGCTGGGGACACGGCTCTATAGGCAGAGAGCGAATTCCAGGCAGCTCTTGAAGCAAAATTCCCTTCTGAGATGGCTTCTGAAGTGGGGGATACACCACTTTTATCACTCTGTAGGCAAAGATTTTTAGGTAAAAACAGCTCTACTGGTTCTGTGCTTTCCTGAAATCTATATAAATTTAAGGAACTTGGAGTTCAGTGTATTTCTCCTTTTTTTGTTTTGTTCATAAAATGGAACATTTTTATATAACCACTCCAATTATTTCCTTTTTCTGTGGGGGAAAACCACTCCATGGAGTCCTGGAGAGGGAAAAGGAGATTAACTCTCACGTTTCCAAATGGCACCAGCACATTCTTTGTGTGTGCCCTACCAGGAACTCAATATTTGGCTTGATTAGCTTATAAAGGGAAAACGTTGGCGTTTTTGCAGGCTGGATTTCCTGGCGGATTCTGGGTTGGAGCAGTCTGAGATGGTTGTGGGGTGGTGGAAGGAGTTGGAAGGTGATGTGAAGCGAGACCTACACCGAGTTCTGTGCCTCGGTGGGGAAGCTCTGGGACGGCATTTCCTTACGGCACCACACACTGCCCTGCTGCCGTGTGACCTGTTTTCTCTCTGTGGGAAGCACTTGGCAGTGCAGGATCAGGCTCAGGGGTGGTCTCTGCCCGCTGGGGCTCTGTGTGAGCTGGTCAGGGTCTGTCCCCAAGGCCGTGTGTGTCTGTGCTGCCCTAGGTGTGTTGGGTTTGTGGAGCTCAGCGGTTTCCAGGCTCCGGGTCTCTGCTTCCAGGAGAACTCGTCAGTCCCACGGGAGGTATCGGACCTGCCGGGGCACATCCAGCCTGGAGCAGGGCTTGCTGTGAGCCTGGGCGGGCGAGCTGGGGCCTGCGGCACCCCCGGGCTCGGCTGAGTCACAGCCAGGGCTGGTTTGTGAAACTCCTGCAAACCGAGCTGCCTGTGCAGAGAACAACACGCTGGGCCTGGAGCTCGGAGAGCCCTCATTCCCAACTGTGCTTGCCTTATTCCTGCTGTAAATAGTGGCTGAGAATCCCCAGCCATGTCAGCCGCCGACTGCTGCGGCTGCCTGGAAACTGGAGATGTTGCATTTCGTGTTCCACAATTGGTTTTGCTGTTCAGTTCTGCTTCTGCTTTTAGAAATGAACTCTTGTCTGTGTCTCCATTTCATAAAAAAACATGGCTCAGGGTGAATTGAAATTTTTTTTTTTAATGGTCTGCTTTTTGTTTTTATGATGTTGCAACAGCATTTTCTCAGACTTAAACCTGCAGATTGTCCAGTTTGGATTGGGTTTGGATGGGGGAAGAAAACTAAAAAAAAAAAAAAAAAAGGCAAACCCCTTTGTCTTAATTTCTTCCTTCGTGTATGGTAGTCGACCTGCCAAGATTATTTTTATTTTCTCCTCAAGTTTTAGTGGACTAAGTCCCCCAAAATGCCCATGAACAAAGCAAAGCGTGTCGTGGTGTCGTGCCGCGTTCTTCCGCTGCTCAGCAGAGCAGACAAATGTATTTCTCTGGGGTCAGTGAGACTCGTCATGTTAATCAATACTGTACCAGCAGTGTTCCCTTTCCAGGGAACCAGATGGGCTACTTACAACTGGTGCTGATTATTTTAACTGTGTAATTGTAACATGGCTGCGTGATGACAGTGTTTCCTGCAGATACTTCAAAGGAAGGTTCCCGACGAGTGTGTCTTTACAGCGTTTAATCTGCCCTCTTTGTCTTTATGTTGTGGCTTTTGGACATGTGTTTGAAGTACTAAGAGTGTTTTTTTTCCTTACCTCCTGCTTTTCTATGCATTAAAAGGAAGCAATGCTCTGGAATGATGAAGTGTCTCCAGTGTGGGAATAAACCTGGGGTTTTAGAGGCTCCCATAGTGGTGTTTCACTGAGTTTTAAATCCAGGCAGTGACTAAGGCAAAACCTAGGAAGAGACTGAAGTGGCTGTGAGGAAATGGCAGGTTGTTTTTTTTTTTTAAATAGTGCATGTGGCTTTGTTTTGGGGAAAATATGTTGTGTGGTGACTCGAGTCTTAACTGGGACAGACTAATTGCTCAGTGAAGAAATCCTTCTCTGAGGGAAGGAAACACGCAGGGCCGGAGTTGGTTAATTACATTTTGTAAAATTATGGAGTGATGGCTTTCTTAGGAGGTCTGTCCCTCTTCCTTCCCCTCTTCCTGCCCCATACCTGAATTTCAGGCTCAGCAGTTGCTTTACAGATTGAAATTCCTCCTGGGTATTAAGATTTGATGGTGGTAGACCCAGAGCAAGTAGTGGCAGGTACTGCTGCTTTTCAGTACAGCAAAGCAAATAATACTGGAAAATATTTACATGGGGGTTGTTATTCTCCTCTTATTTCCTTGATGAGCTCTAGTAAAGGTGCCTGTGTGCTCCCTCCATCGCCGGGGAGAATTCCCTGTATTTCGGTTGTAAAAGGCTGCAGAGAGAAACTGGTGTCTCCATAGCAAAGATTCCAGGGTTTCGTGATCAGCTCACATATATTTTTACCCCCATCTAATTTAAACCAGTCTGCACGACACTCACAGGAATGATTTGTATGCAGCTTTTAAATATTTTCCTCCTTCCTGCGTGAGGGATTAGCGGCACGGAGCTGCTTTTTCGGAGGGTTCTCAGCCAAGTGTTACGTAATTTGTGTGCCACCGATGCACGGCCATAAAAAATACTCCCAGCAATGGTAAGGGAAAGCTTGTGTAGGCAATTATTTGAAATCACAAGCGTCCTAAGCAGGTTTGTGCAGCCTTAAAAGTCTGGGCAAAATGCTGCCTTTGGAATCCTGCTGGTAAGGGGGCTGGGAAGCTGTCAGCGCCCGTGCTCTGGAGGCTGGTTTTGAGCATATTCCGCTCCAATTTTCAAGCTTTCCCGTGTGAGAACTGGTGTTTTCTGGTGGATTTTCTCATGCGAGTGTTGGGTATTTAAAAATATTAATTTCTCTGAGCCTGGGTGGTGCTGCTTCAGCTGGGGCTGCTTATAGGTGATGCCAATTTGTAATCTTTTGCAAGGGGCTGAAAAAAAAAAGGTAAAAAGGAGCTTAAATGCTAATAGGAGTGAAAAATCTGCTCGACCTGGAGTGCGTGTGAAGGAAGGGGGTGCACGTTGGGCTGTGGAGTCTGCATCAGCTGAGCTGGGGGCTTTTAAAAATCTGCTCTAATTTTTATGCTGCATGTGGAATGGCTAATCCCATAAAAGCCTCGCACCTTTTGACAGATGAAACGCTGCTGTACTTCACTTATTTGAGAAAAATATTTTTATAGATGGTATTAGCGCTGTGGCTCTGAGGGTAATGCAGCCCTTACATGAGGAAGATCTTGCTTTGATCTGACAGCTTTCAAGATCCATTTCCAATCATGGAGTTCCATTAACTCTGTTTGTAATGGTGCCCTCAGACTTTTTTTTCTGTTTATGTGACTCTTTGGGGTGGTAACATTGCTCTGTATTTGAGTTCTCTTTAATAAACTGAAGGAGTAATTGGGGTCAGGAAAGGAAATAATCATGTTAGAAGGTGCAGTTAATTATATCAGGTATTTTGGGCTCCATAATTCTTCCTCTTGATTCTAATGTTTTCTTTGAGTTGTAAGATGTAGTGAAATTATCAAATCACCAAAATAGGACAGTGGGGCAGGGTGGTGCCTGTATGGTTCATTTTGGGAGTGTGAAGTGAGTGTTGCTAGATGGCCATGAGGGTTGTGGAGGGGTGGTTTCCCCTGTGAGTAGCCTCTTCCCTCTTCTGTGTGGTCCAGTGTCCATCCAATGTGATCTCTGTGGCCCTGTGTCTATCCAGTGGGATTGGGTGGTCCTGTGTCAGTCCAACAAGATCTGTATGGTCTTGTGTCTATCCAACATCATCTCTGTGGTCCTGTACCTGTCCAACATGATCTCTGGGGTCCTCTGTCCATCCAATGGGATCTGTGTGGTCCTGTGTCCATCTGGCATGATCCATGTGTTTCTGAGTCCCTTGAGGATGGCACGGGAGCCCTGTGTCTCAGCAGCCCCTTGTGCAGGGGTTCAGGTGGGTGGTGGATGCTGGCTCTCTGCAGGAACAGCCTCCCCTCTCCCTCTGCTCCTCCTCCCTTCGGGCACTGCCGGCATCTCACCAGGCCTGGTTTTTCCTGCTCCTCTCAGTGTTGGTCGTGGGAAGGCGTGAGCTGTCAGAGAGCACTCCTGAACCCCTCTGTCCTCGGGTTAATTCTCATTTCTGGAGTTCACCATGTGAGTAAGTCGTGCTGCTCGTGTCTGTGTAGCTGTTATGAGCAGAGGCTGGAATTGCAGCCTGTGCAGGCTGAGGGATTGGGAGACACTTCCCCACGGTAACTCGGCGAGGCGGGTGGTGGTGATGGAGAGGAAATTGGCTGCTGGAGCTGGGAGAAAGTGATGTTTTTTTCTAGGTCAGGGTTGAAGGCACTGTCAGGGCGGTGATGTGCAGCATATATTACTGTCTCCATTGTCCCTGCCATATGGATGTGTGCAGCACTGCCCTTGGCATTCAGGCATTGAATTATTTATCCTCTCCAAATCTGGAGGCAGCTTTTCTTCCCCGCTCTAAGAAAACCAAACTTAGTCGATGAGTGTTTTTAAAATAAACCTTCCGCTGTGAATTACTGCAGTGGCAGGAGCAGGGTATTGATTGTATGTTGCGTTTGGATTCGGAAACCAAAGGTTACAACACTGGATATCTTGTGGAAACACTGAAATATTTATTTTGCTGTTAAGTGCAAGTATGTCTGTGCCGGTGCTGGGTTTGTGTGTGACTGAAGTGCCATGTAATGAAATTCATGGACTTTGAGAATGGAAAGGGTAGAAAACTTTGTACTGTGTGTAAAAGCAGCTTTGTCTCAGCTATGTGTGAGGGGACTGATGCTTTCCCAGGGAGAAGGCATCTCCTTTCCTCTTGTGCTGTGTTGGATTTGCTCTGAGAGCAATGTTAAGGTGGTCCTTGTTTGGGTGATGGGCTCTAGGTGCTCACTGAGGACGTGGGTGTGTGCAGGGTGTCACAAAAGGGTGGTTACAGGGTGGGGGAAGTCAGGGGAGGGAGGGGAAGCAAACGCTGGAGGAAGCTTGCTCTGTAATTTATTTTTAAGACACTGACAGCTTTGCAGGATAGAAAAGGTCTAGCATAATTTACCTTTAGAGCAGCATAAAGCTTGCTAAAACTGTGTCACAGGCACGGGGAAGAATCAAGAGAGTCGAGAAGGGAGATGTTACCCTCTAAAAAATTCACCATGATGTGGAGGCAGTGTGTCCCTGAAGGCTTTGCAGCCGGAGGCTGGAGAGCTGGGCTTGGAAATACAGTGCTGCCCTCAATATCTGGATGTGAAATGAAGGGATGTGTAATTAGGAACTGCGAAAAAAAGGCATTAAATAGCTTTAGAGGTGAATGGAAGCTTCATTATTAAGCACCAACTGCTTGACTGCAGTTCATGATGCCTCTTCCTTTCGACTCACGCACACATGAAAGTGCTCCCCGCCCCCAGCGCAGCCTTATCGGCTTATCTGGGCAGGAGTTCAGAGCCATAAAAACTATATCCTGCTTACACCTTCCAGCCGATCCTGTGACCTGCACTGTGTAAACAAGTTGTACCAGGAGCTCCAAATGACTGGTAAGTAGCTGGGTTTCTGCAGGCTGGCGAGGTCCAGGAGCAGCCAAGATAAAGTTCCAAGAAGTTCTCCGTTGGGAATGGTCTCCTGATAGCTGCTACAGGGAGGAGGTGGCAGGGCTGAGATCCTGCTGACTGTGGCAGTGACCGGATCCCTTGGGAAGGAGTAATCTTTGGGATAGACTTTACACTCCGGGACTGGTGTTTTCCACGTTCTGCAGGAGGGTGGTTGTTGCAGATTGTGAAATGTCAGCGTTGTCGTAACGACAACACAGCTCTTGCTGCGCCGGCTGGCGTCCTGCGATTGCGTCAGGCCTGGGATGGAGTGGAGATGTAAGCCTGCCTATTAATATATCCATATATCTTCAAATGGATGGATGGGATTAGCCATGGCAAAGCTGGGAAGAGGTGTAGGTAATGCGGGGAAGGGATGTGTGAGTGAGGGGACACACAAACATCATGCTCTTGGCTGTGCTCTGGGGGTTAAATACCCCAGGGTGCTCTGGTTACGGTGTTTGGCTGCTGCCCACCCCAAGCTCCTTGGTTTCATCTTGCAGGTCAGCACAGGCAGATCCATTTATCTGAGCTGGACTGTGGGCTGTAACGAGCAAGTCTGGGGATTTTGTGTGTAGAACTTCACCTTTTGAGCAGTTCAAGGATTGAGTGCATAGGTTTGAAGATGAAAATCTGTTTTCCTTGAATGTTCGGGTGATTTCTTGTCCCACCAACTCAGAAGGACATGAGGAATATGCTGGTTTTCGGAATTAGGCTCCCTGATAAGGGCTCTGTGTTCTCCAGGTTGCCTCCTTGCTGTGGCCTGTCCTGGCACGCACTGGGGTCCTGTGTGGTGGCTCTCCCAGGCTCTGAGCTGTTTGCTGTTTCCATTTTTCCAACAGCCCAGAAGGTTTCTGGCTCTCTGACGGGGATCTGAGGTGCTTGTGTTACTCAGCTGCTCTGTTGTGGGTGATGGCAGCGAATTCAATTCCCTTCCCCTGTGATCAGTGCTGGCACTGGGGTGTTAAACTGGTTCTGTGGTGAGAGCTGAATTCCTTTGAGTTATCCTTCATCCAGGGGGGAAGGGATCAGACAAGGAGTCAACTCCGTGGCTCTTTCCTGGTGTGCTGAGTGTGCTCCTTGGTTAGGGAGGTAAAGGTTGTAGTCTTAAGCACTGGATTTAATTTCCTTTTGCAGTGTGCTCTGTCTGTAAGCTTCCCCTGCTTCACCACCAGGATATTTCCTCTCCCTCATGGCCATCCCTCCCCCTTCCCAGGAGCCTCATCTGATGGAGGTTCTTGCACTTGCCTCGGTCCTCCTCATGCAGGATTCTTGTCTCTAATTTTAGCCCGTCTGCCTTTTGATGTTCCCTCCCGTCTGTTCCTGCCTTTCTCCTTCTCTCTGAGATCATTCTGCATCTTCTCTCCTTCTGGAGAGCTGGGCCTTGTTTTTCTATGGTGGCAGGGAAGTGCTTGGGAAAGGAGTGAAGCTGTGTTGAGGTGAAGGATCCATGGGCATGGGTATTGCTGGCAGGGATGTTTGGGATGCTGTGCTGTGCACTTACAGGGAGCAGCTCCTTCCCTCTCCTGCATCTCCCTCACCACTTACTGTGGCTGCTTGGATCTGCTCTTGGAATCTCTCCTGTGTTATGGATTCATCCTGTATTTGTTCGATGGGGCTCTTCCATGAGGTTACCAGTAGTGCTGCCCAGCAACCTGGTGTCCCTGAATCTCCTGCCCTTTTCCCTGCAGGAAAGCTGTAGGAGGCCTGGTTTTCTTGGGAATCTGACTCTGTGTTAGCATACATTTGCTTATGTTTACAGGGAAAATTACTTCTCTGATGTGGAGGCATTTGGTACAGTCAGGCAGTTCCCTGCAAAGGGATGTGGAACCCATCAGGAAGCACAGGGAACCTGACCCTGGAGCCTGGGTGTCCGGGAAGGCCTCTCAGCCTGGTGGGATTCACCTGCTCAGAGCCTTGTGAGCACAGTGTGTGGAGCATAATCTGATTTGTGCCTGGAATATAAATCCTGGCTGTTGCAGACGTGCAGACTGGAGTTTTACAAGTTCTTTTGTGAAAACAACATTCAGCCCCTCCACCGCTGCAGCAAGGAGCTTCCCTGGAAACCCAATCCCAGCAATTAGCGAGGTTTGCAGAGGATCCTAGCAACTGCTGCTGGGCTCTGAATGGCAGGGTTTAGTTCTGTTTATTAGTCTGATGTTTGTTGCTGTTTTCTGTGCCTTGTATGGAGGTACATAAATCAAACCACAAGAAATTCCACCTCAACATGAAGAACTTCTTTCCATGGAGGGTGGCAGAGCTCTGGAACAGAGGGTGTGGAGTCTTTGGAGATGTTCCAAACCCACCTGGACATGTTCCTGTGTCACTTACTCCAGGTCACCCTACCTTGGCAGGGGGATTGGACTCCAGAGGTCCCTTCAACCCTGTTCAGTGATGTCCTCCACATCCCATGGAGGGAAAGGTGGAAGGAGCCATGGATCACTGACTAAATGAGCTGGGGTGATAATGGGAATGCTGCCGTGGGCTCTGCAGCAAGTGATCCTCGGGGAAAGTGGAGCACGGCTGGAATATATTGGGTGGTGTGTGACTCTGCTGTTTGTGGGTAACCTGAGCTCACCTGTGAGGAGTTCTGTTACCCAGATACTCCCTGACCTGACTTGCTTTTGTCAACAGTGGCTGGGGATGATTTGGGAGCGATGCTTTCCACGAGGCTGGTTATGTAAAAACCTTAATGCGCCGCCTTGTTCCAGCTCAGCTTTACAACGTGCGCAGGGCTCCGAGTGGAACTTCAAAGGAGGGAGTTTGCTTTATGGTTGAACCTATGAGCAGTTTTATGTGCAGGGTGGAGTGAACTCGTGGAGAAGATTGCAGTTTTCCCACTGTCATAAAAAGTTACGATCCTCCTGATCGAAGCATTGTTCCGTAGGCGGAGGCAGGAGGCAGATGCAGAGGTCAGTGGGAGCGTGCACGGAGCGGGCTCAGATGTGCCAGCGCAGTGAATGCCCTCCTCTGTGCTCCCAGCTCTCCCAAACAGCTTCAAAAAGTGCCTTGTGCTCTTTCTGGGGCTTCCTAAGAAACCTGCACCTGTGTTACTCATGGAACAGGCAGAGCATTTCCATGGGAAAGGAACTTGGCAGGGCGGCAGTGGAAGGCAGCTGAGGGGGGGCTGTTTTCCAGGGCAGTGTTTTAAACTATTCTTAAAACGTGGCGCTTCAGTGGCAGAGACTGTAAGTCAGTTTATTACCTTTCTTTCTTTGGGCTTTTCTTTGGGGTATGAGCCAAGGGAGTTAAAAAAATAACCAAGTGACTGCATCTTGATGAGCCTCATTCCAATTAACTTCCCCCATGCTCCCAGAGATGTTCAAAAACTGAGACATGTTCCCTAAAAAAAGACTGTTCAGGTGAAGTGATGACAGTGGGAGAGTACGATCACCTTGTACAGCCTTAACTGTGGCCTTTTCTAAAAGCATTTCAGTGACCTGTGGAGGGGTATAAAGTTATCCTAGCTGTGGAGTCACAACTCCGAGTTCTGAAGTATAAAACACTTCACAGTTTTCAGTGAGTTATAACTGATTAAAATAAGTCACTATTCCAGTTTTGGTGAGATCTCTATAGACTTAACCCCTCCTTTAAACCATTTTCTGCTGAGATGGGGGGTATAAGTGTACCCTTTGTTTGCAGCCAGGAAAAGTAAAGGGTCACTACATTCAAAAAGTGCATTTTAGATCTTCTGAAAAGCTGTTTCTTAAAGAAATTTTTTTAATGGAAATGGGCACATACGTTGGGTAGGGTGGGTTGTTTCCCATTCTCTCATCTTGAATAATTTTATTCTGAATACATTAAAACTTGGGGGGAAAAAAAGACTCTGATCCCTCTCTTTGGATGACCCATTAGCTGCTCCAGCTGCCTTTTATTTATTTTTGTAGACACATGTGTGAATGTAAACATTTTATCTGGAATGGCCTCACAAATGTTCCCGCATTAACATATATTGTCATGGAGAATAATTTTCATTTAACTGTAATTTGCTTTATATTTTCCTGCCTGGTTGCCATGGAAACGGAGACGGATGTGGCAGGGACTCCTCACAGGAGCCAGGTTATGGATTGCCTCTCTAATGGACCTCTGTTAATCATGCTGCAGCTTCCACGGGAGGAACCAGGGCTGTTTGCAGGAGACACTTTATTTAGATAAACCGTGAGATGCCTGTGGTACCTCAGTTTAATATCCAGACTTTTCAAGGGTGCTTTTTCCTTCTGCAGAAGTTTTGTCATAAGAACTATGTCCTGTGATTGTGGAAGTGAGATATATTTAAATTTAATGCCGGTTAGACTTGATTTTTAATTTTCATTTCATTTGCTGGAATAGCTTAACTGGTAACGCTCTTTCCTTGGCTCAGTTTAAGATCTAAAACGTTTGAAACAGAGCAGTGAAGCATTTGTTATCCTTATCCTTGTGCAAGAAGTTGACTTGCTTTTCATAGTAATGTGTCTGCGCTTTTGCATTTGCTTTTGGCTGCCAGCAGGTGGAAAGGGGGTGAAGATGGATTTTATTACACTTGTTGTCTGTGGATTTTGGGTCTGTTTTGCACCTTCTGTTTTTGACTGCCTTGTCCAAGGCTGCTGTTCTGAGTTGAGCCCACACAACTTGTCCAGAGATGGGAATGGAGCTGGGGAAGGGTCTGAGGCATCAGGAGTGCCTGAGGGGAGCTATGGGGGCTGGAGAAAAAGAGGTTCAGGGGGGACCTTCTTGCTGTCTCCACCTCCTTCCCAACCGCAGCCAAGTGATGAGACATCTCCGGAATCGCTGCACCACGGTGATGACTCCTTCTACCCTGGGTCTCTGATGGCAGCGGAGGTTCTGGAGCAGTAGCAGCAGCCACTGGCCTGGCCTTAATTCCAGAGGGATCCCAGGGCAGGAAATGCCTGCCTCACAAGGGCAGCAGCAGCACATCTGGCAGAGATGCCGCGTTCTGGTGACTGTCCCATCGACGTGGCCCAGAAAGCCAGTGGCACCTGACCTGTACTTGCCACGGTGTGGCCACAGGTCCAGGGCAGTGGGTTAGTGGTGGCCTTGGCAGTGCTGGGGGATGGCTGGACTTGATCTTGGAGTCTTTTCCAACCAAAATGATTCTGTGATTTCCAGGATTATCAGTGCTCAGATTCCTGACACTTTAGGATGCACTGAGAATGATCTCTGCCTTTGTCCATGTCCAGTGGCTTGTTGAATCCTTGGAAGGAGCTGCCAAGCTACTGAGATAAGAATCTCAGTGGCATTGGTTCAAACTGAACTCACCAATTAGCAAATGATTCATTTTTGCTTTGGCGATGAGCTCAAGGAGAGAAAACCAACCACCCAGGATTCTCTGCTCTGTGTGTTTTCATGGCAGAAACCTCAAATTGTATAGAGGCATGAATTTCATTTGTCTCCTGAATGAGAACCCTCAAAATGAATTTTTAGCTGGGTTTTAAATTGGTTTTTGGCCCTTTCTTTGCTGCTGGTCGCGGTCAGATGCCCATGGCCGCTTACGTAAGGCCGGATTACCCCAGCACGTGGATACTTCCCCATGCATATGGTCTCACAGTTATTTCTTGGTGCTTTACAGAAGGAATTGGGTAACATTTTGTTCTGTAATGCAGGATGAAGAAACCCAACATGTCTTTCTGTAATGGCGTATAAACAAGTAGTGTAACATCCTATTTATGGCGTTCGGAGGAGGAAGGGTTTGGGAGGGGAGGCAGGGCTGAAGCAAAACTTGATTTTCCTTAGACTTACACACCAGATTTGAGTAGTTTTGCTTTCTGTGAACACTGTATTAGAAATGAGCTGGTTTTGAGGTGTATAAGCTCAGTTGTGTATGTGCTGTGGGTATGGAGGAACCTTGTTCACCTCTGGCCCCCTCTGTGTGTCTTTCACTGTGTGATGTTGGTGCTCTCTTGCTATTCACAAGGGGCAAATGTGCTTCACAAAAGTCAATCTAATTTTAATAAAAGTCTGAAAAATGGCTAGGCTCTGCTCAGGACTTTTGGGTCTTGTATAGACTTTTTGCATTTTTTCCTCCCTGTTTTAAATTTTTCCTCTTTTTTTCTACCTGTTATCCCATAAGTGCTCAGAATTGAGCATTTGTGTTGCCCAGTGACCTGTTTGGAATACCCGAATTCACCTCTCCAGGGGGGTAGGTGATGCCTTCTGCATTCTGGCAATGCCATATGTTGAGTTGGTATTTCCAGTATCACAGGAACAGCACTGTGTGGGAATGAAGGCAGAGGTGCTTGATATGGTTCGGGTTCTTCCAACCCAAACCATTCCATGATTCCATGCTGTTTTTAGGGTTCACTTACTTGCATTTGGGTTCAGATGGCAGTTCATGCTTTAATTTATCAGAAACCATAGAAGAGGGTTAATTGCAGATAAAGCATTATAAAGCCAAACTGTCACTCTGCTCCTTTTTCGTGAACCCTTGGGTTGACTTTGAGCCACTCTATGTCCCATGTCCTGCCGCGAACACAGCATTGAATTTGACTCTCATTAATTGTGGGGGAGATGTGGAAAGGAAGAGCACTTCTAACACATGACTGTTCCCAAAAAATGGTGCAAATCAGGATGAGCTACGGGGCCCTAGAGAGTTCAGAGGAGCTGCCTTTATCGTGGGAAGAGGGATTTCTTCAGGGAGTGGGTGAATTGTTTCCTTCTGCTCTGAGCAGCCTCCTAATGAGCTGCCCTCTCCAGGGTGCAGAGAGATGAACCTCCCTTGGCCAACTCCAGCCTGGGAGGCTTCTACCACATCACTGCCTTTGGATGGCTAGATCTAAAAATACATCCCTACTGCACAGTGGATTTGAGGCACGTTAATCTGTTCTCTTTAGGAAGGAGACTTGTACTGGATGAACTACTGTGGAAACTGTATTTTTGCTGTGCAACATTACCAGTTTTTTTTCTTCTAGCAGCAAAATGTTGTGGAAATCATTGTTCTGATTGGAATTCCCTCTCTGACAACAATAGCAGCAATGGGGTGGGGTTTGGAATTGTTTAATGAGGAAAAGTTTTGGAGGAGCGAGCTCTCCCAGGCTGCACAGGCTCCACCACGTGATTCCTCTTTGCCATTCCGTCTCCTGCAGGAGCGGCCGCGTTCCCACTGCTGGGATAGTTCTGACCACTCCTGGCTCTTCTGGCAGCGCTGTGTAAGGACACTGGGATTTGAGTTGGATTTGGGTTCATTTGGTTGTAATTTAGCACGTTTTCCTGGGATGAGGAGGAATGGGAGCCTGCCAGGATAACACCTCAGAGCAGTCCTGGAGTTATTGCTACCTCTGAGTGCAATGACTCATTCCGAAGCAGACAGCTCGTGCCCTCGATCCTCACTGGAGCTCCAGACACGTTCCCATGGTGTGCTGCAGTGTTCCTGGCTGCAGGCTCAGCCGTGACGCCGCTGTTTATTGTCAGCCTTTGTTTCCAGGTAACTTTGGGGAATGTTTTAGGGGAGCAGCAGGGCCAGTTCAGGCACAGCGTTGTGGGCTGGAGGTGCGTTTGCTGCCTGCTGTTGAACAACTCAGTAGCTGATGTTCTCCAGCGAGTTACAACTTGAATTGCTGCTGTTTGTGCCAGTGGGAAGCTACAGTGGGGCGTTTGAGGTCTGGGATCCACAATGACTTGCAGCAGGGGTTGCGTAAGTGCGTGGAGCTCTCCGGTCCCGGCGCTTTGTTTTCTGTGTGTTGCAGGAGATGCAGCTTTTGCCTCTCCAGCTATTTAAGATTCAGAGTGTATTTTCCTCCTTTGATGTTTGGCTTACCTTGGCGGGCTGAGAACTGGGCTTGTTCAGCCTGGAAAAGAGAAGGTTCTGGGCAGACCTTAGAGCCCCTGACAGTAGTGCCTTAAGAGGCTCAAAGAGAGCTGGAGAGGGGCTTTTGACAAGGCCCTGGAGGGACATGGGGGAATGACTTTAAACTAAAAGAAGGGGAGATTCAGATTAGATATTAGAAGGGAATTCTTCCCTGGGAGGGTGGTGAGGCCCTGGCACAGGTTGCCCAGAGAAGCTGTGGCTACCCCATCCCTGGAAGTGTTTCAGACTGGGTTGGAAAGGGATGGGAGCAACCTAGTCTAGTAGAAAGTGTCCCTGCCCCTGGCAAGGAGTGGAACAAGATGAGCTTTGAGGTCCCTTCCAACCCAACCCATTCCATGATGTTGACACAGGAGCTCACTTGCTGTGTCTGTTGGACTTTTACCTGCTCCACCAGTCCCTGTTTTCCCAGGACCTACTGCTGCTACTCATCAGCAGAGACTCAGTCACAAGCTGCTCAGACAACCTCAACCATTTGTAAGGAAACTGTCTTTAAAATATGGATGGCATTAGAGGGACTCAGGCTTAAAATTAGAAACTGTTTATGATGCACAGTTGTAGTTGTTTACCTTGAACCATAATTATCTTATTTCCTGAGTTAAAAACGTCACGTCAGCGTGCTGGAGCAAGATTTGATGACAAAGGAATTGTTTTTAGCCACCAGCAGAGCAAAGAACACTTGAAATGTGTGTCTAAATATGATTTTATAACCTAAAGTATAGCACACTCAGGATTTTAAATTGGCTCTAGAGGTTGCGTGGGCTTATGGGTCGGCCATTTGGCCGGGGATCAAGGGACTGGGTTTAATCCTGACTCTGTCCTTTTGTCCTCTGAGTGCTTTCCTTGCCACCCTCTGTGCTGTTTGTTTGGACGGCCCTGTGTTGGAAGGGAGGGATGTGCCCTTTCTCCGGGTGTTTGTGGATTTTCCTGGGGTGCGGTTTTGTGGCACAGCCGGAGCGGGGTTGTGCTGCTGGGGACGGTGAGGCTCCCCCACCCTTCCAGCCGGGGGGCACGGCCAATCCGGCCCCTTCAGAGCCGGGAGAGCAGTGGGAAGAGGAAGATAAGGAGGTTTTCTGCTGGTCTGGCAGGTTCAGCTGATTGATGGACAAGCTCTGGAGTGGCCCAAGGGAGAAACTGGGATCCAGCTGCTGAGCAGGGCCAGAGCCCTCCCCTCCTTGGGAACCCACATCTCTCGAGCCCCTCTGAAGGGCTGGGGTATATCTGCTGGCACAGACACATTCTAGTTCCTTATTTTATTATTATGTTTCCTTATTTTATTATTCAGCAACACTCTCTGAGCCCGTGTGGCTGAGGTGGCCTGTGACTTCCTCACACCCTTTTCCAGATGGGATTTCTGTACCTGAGCTAAGCAGCACCAGCAGCTCCTTCTCATCTGGACCTGGTGCTGCCAGGGTGCTTCCTTCTCAGGAGAATTGAAAGTGGGAGGGGAGCAGCTTCTTTAATGATGACAACTGCTACTTAAACATGTTCAGGGCATAGAATAGAAGAGGAAAAAAAATCAGTTGAAGCTTTAGGTGCTTTCAATGTATGTGGGATTTTAAGGAATCTTTTTGTTCTGACCTCAGCTTGCCAGGCCCCAGACAATAGGGGAGGGATGCCATGTGGAAATCAAAGAGGTGCTTCCTTTCAGCTCTTTCCTTGCTGTGTAATTTGAGGTGGTTGTAAGGCACTTGTAAGTTGGGAACTAAAGGCTTGGGCACATCCTACAATTACATTTTTCATGTTGCTTTCTGGGGACCTCCTGGATTGTCCTGGATTGTGGCAGAGAATGGTGTCTGACTGTTATATGTACCTGGGTGTGGGCTCTGAGTGACACCTGTGTATTCTAAAAAACCTGTGTCTGAGTTGTTGAAGTGTCTGATTGTAATGTTTGTGTGGCCACACATTTTTCTTGGCTGGGGAGGTTTTATTCCACTGCTCGGAATCCAACTGGAATGCACTCTGTGGATAAGTTTGCTGTGTTTTTCCTCTTTGGGGGAGACTGTGTCTGTTTTTGAAGGCTGAACAGTATCTTCCTTGACTCCTCCTTGGCTAATTAGTGTGCTTTAAAATGGGATGTTTGCATCCTTTTCACCAATCAGCATTCAGAGAGGATAGGAAATAGTTCAGGTATTAATAGTAACCTGTATCCAATTTGCTATAAAATTGCACGGATGCAAATCTCTGGGCCTGCAGAGGTGACAGGTGTGTTTGTCACTCTTCTGAAAAATGGTCTGTATTTTCTCAACGTGTTAGAATTGAGCATGGAGGAAGAAATGCAGATTCATATTTTAAATAAAGGGGAGCTCGTCCTGGCCCAGTAGCATTGTTCACCCTCCTCCTTCCCTTAGGAGAATGTACAGAGGGAATTAGTGGAATTTTATGGTGAAGTCACAGGAAGGGATTCAGTCTGGAGACAGGAAGGATGTGTTTGTTCCACGTCAGACATGTATTTAGGAGGAATGGAAAGGAGAAGGTACCTGGACTGTGACAGCAACTATGAGCGCACTTTAAATTATGGCTTTAATTCCAGCAAAATCCTTCTTGCCTTTATTGAGTTGGTGAAGGCCAACATCTTGGAGCTCAATCCCTATCCCTAGAAATGTTCAGGGCCAGGTTGGACAGAGCTTGAAGCAATGTGGTCTAGTGGAAGGTGTGCCTGCCCATGGCAGGAGGTGGAACTGGATGAGCTTTAAGGTACTTTCCAACCCAAACCATTCCACGATTCTTTGATTAATTAGGACAAATTGGAGCTTCAGGATTTTCTAGCCTGGCTAAAGGGCACGGTGGGGATTTCTAGCTCTCAGAGATGGACACTACTTGTGTCTGTGTTCAGAACTCACCTCTGAGTGTCCCCTTTGGTAAGTCGGTTTATGCTTCATCTTGCATCTTTCAGAGCTCAAATGGGAGAAGTTCCCCTGGGTCACTGGGGTTATCTGAAGTGCAGACAGATTTTGGGCAAACCGAAGCTGGAAACCTGGCACCTCCGTTTGTTTGCTGACTGAATCCTAGCAATTCTTCTGCAGGTACCTGTGGGCAGGAATTGAGTAATCTCCAGGCAGGTTTTTGCTGAAAACTTATATTCTGTAGCTATTGAGTATATGTTTTCTAATACTTGATTAATTTAGTTTTCCCATAAACCTTTCTAATTGTCAGTATCTGGAAATCTTACTGCTCATGCTTTATTCCTCACTAGTTTTCCTTTATTCCTTCTTGGTTTTATGCCCAGGGAGAGCATTTGTTGTCTGAGCCTCCTACCTTTCACTTGAACTTAGTGTATATTGATTTCTTTGTGGACCTGGAAGTCTTTTCCTAGATAATATTTGATATTTCAGCTGTTATGCCCTGAATTTTACATGTCTGTGTATGCTGCAGTACATAAGCTTTGTTATTCACGCTGTCTTTGTGTCTGACTGAAATAATTGGGTTGGATGCTTACTACTTCTCAGGTGGGGCTCAGCAAATATTCAGGATACAGAGGTCACATTTTGTTTTTATTTTCGTGTGAACTAAACCTGATCATGGATCAGTTCTGCTTGGGATATCCACACCGCTGTGCATCCTGTGTTTTCCAAATGGCTTAGGAATTGAGAGCTTAGCTACACTAAAATAAACGGCTTGAGGGTTCTGTAGATGATGATGAAGTTTCTGGCTGGCTGATGAACCAGTTCAGGTGGTTTGAGAGCAGATCTGCTGCTGCTGGTCTGCGCTGAGGGTTTTTTGGGAGCATATTCTCACGGGTTAATGTGGATCTTCATTTTCCTGTGTCTCAGTAATAATGATGTGTTCTCCCAGAGCCAGACAGAGAATCTTTGCTTTGCACGTGCAGGTCACGTAATGAAGAAATGAGCCTGATGATCCATCTTTTTGGAAGAGATTCAGCCAGACTGGAAGGACCTAGCAGTCTTAGGGAATTACATTTCGTACTGGAGCTCTGAAAATGAAAAATGGCAAGGTCTAGAGGATTGTTTGGAGCATTGGAGCTGACAGACAGGGGTGCCTGTAGCTCCCTGGGCTGCTGAAGGGGTGGTGGACAACTATTTTTGGGTATTTAAACCTTTTTCTTACTTCCATTCATGACAGAGAGGCCACTTGATGGAAGTTACTGCTTTTGTTAGGCTGGTGCTGCTTGTGTAGTTAAGACTTCTTTGTCCATTTGCTGATGGATTTCATGAAGAATTTCCTCATGGAGAGGGCTGTCAGGCATTGGAAGTGTCTGCCCAGGGAGGTGGCGGAGTCCCCATCCCTGGAGGTGTCCAAGGAATGACTGGATGTGGCATTCAGTGCTCTGGGCTGGGTGACAAAGTGGGAATTGGGCACAGGTTGGACTCTGGTCTTGGACATCTTTTCCAGCCTTAATGATTCTGGGATAAAAGTGCTCAATCTTTAAGGCATTTACCATTATTAAAACAAGGGGAGGTTTTTTTTTTAGCTTGAGCAGACTAAATCATGGAAAACAGCATCCTCAGCCCAGGTCTTGTCTGTGGTTACTGGTGCAGCCTTGAGCTGCAGCCCAAGGCTGTTCAGAGCAATCCCAGCAGCTCTGGTTTGACTTAGGACTTTCCACTCCTTGAAGAAACCACAGAAGGGTGGTCAGAGTGAAGGAGGAGAGGAGGGAACCTGCTCCTGTGTTTCCAGCACTCATTACTGTGTGCACAGAATTGAACAGTCTAGTTCAGTGGAAGCTGTTTGGGCTTGTTCTGCTGCCACATCACGCCAAGATCCTCTAAGTTCCTGCAGAGATTTGGAGCTGGGGCTCTTTTGAGAGCCCCAGGTTTTTACCCTGCCAAGTACCTTTCAGACTGCTTTTGTGGATCTTTCCAGGAGAAACATTAGGTAGTTTTAGAAGTTTGTGATTCTGAGATATTCTTTGTGGTAGCAAACTTTAAATATCTGGTATGAAGAGACCAGATAACCAGTAGTGAAGTTGGCATGTCCAGCAATTCAGAGTTCGCTGCTCAGCTGCGTCTTGCGTACTTACAAGGGATAAACTCTGTGAAATGTTCGTTTCTGCTGATAATTAGTTTTTTAGCTTAATGAAATTCAAACATTTATGGTATAAAAGAGTTTAACCTTTTTTTTATTTATTTTTTTTTTTTGCACAGATTTTGGGGAATATGTGAGACATGTTAAAAATACTTCTTGTGGTGAGGCCCTGGCACAGGTTGCCCAGAGAAGTTGTGGCTGCCCCATCCCTGGGAGTTGGACGGGCCTTGGAGGTGTCCCTGCCCATGGCAGGGGCTGGAATGAGATGAGCTTTGAGGCTCTTCCAGCCAAAACCATTCTGGGATTCTGTGGTTTGTCATCAGAGATCCTGACCTCTCTTAGTTCACTGGAAGTCTCCAATCAGCTTGGTCATTCCTGAATTTAGGCTTCTGTCAACCCCCAGTTCCCTGTAGTCTGTGTTGTCCATGTGAGACTTTCAGTTAAAACACTCAAAGAACAATTTAGTTACAGAGGAATCTTATCTTTCCCTTCTTTTGTGCTTGGTATAATGGGAAAAATTGACCCTTGGGCTTTTCACCCGCACCAGTGTCTTGATCTGTGTTTTTGAGGACAGTACCAGGCTATTTTGTATTTTTTCATCAAGTGGCACAGATGACAGTAGTCTTAAAAACTGTAGATCTCAGCATACCTATTATTTTCAGGGTAAAATAAAGGAACTTTAAGACTGAGAATATATCACCTGCTTCAGTTCTTTCTGAAAGCCATCAAATTAAATTTTATTTGATGCTACGATTTTGTCACAATCAAACAGTGAAAGGTTTTTTTTGAGGACTAGTGGAATTTTCTCTGTGCTTTGGCTTTTCACTTGAGTAATTGGTGCTGTTTGAGCATAGTTGGGATGTGATTGCTGGGGAAGTATTTGGAAATTGTAGTGAAAGGCAGCTCCTGGAGCTCACCCCGTTGCTGGGAATCTCTCTGTAAAGGGGGAGAGCGGCTGTGGAAAATGACAGTTTGTGTGTGTGCCTGGAGATGGCTGGGCTGGGAGCTGCTGATAGGCTGGAGGGCACTGCAGTTGGGTATTTATCTCAAATTTATGGGGATTTCTTGGAAACAACTCTTTTCCCCATTCCAGCAGGTGAAAGCTGTGGCTGTGCTGTCTCAGTCTGGTCAGGCAGTCACAAAGCTCTGCTGAACATGCAAATGGAGTGCATTGAAAAACACTTCTGAATTTCCCCTCCCTCCAAATTTGTTGTCCGTGTTCCCTCTTGATTCTGTGTTGGAGGAAATGGAGCTTATCTAAGTGCAGGAGCTCCGTGGTGTCCCGTGTGCTCCCCTGTGTATATTTTCACTGGAGCCCTCGGAGAGATGCCTCATTGAAATTCTGTCTCTTCATGGAATTATTGTGAGGGAAGCAGATGAGTGCTGTGGAAAAAGGCTCTCCTAGTCCCTGGAGATTTTTTCCATTCAGAAGTTAGTCTCAACTAGAATCTAAATCTCATCCTGAAATTCTGTTACGCTGCTTAGTTCTGGATCACCAGAAAATCTGAATTGATGCAAGTCTGACTTTGAATCCAAAAACAACTTCTTGCCTTAAAGCAGCACTAATGAGAAGGGGAATCGTGCTGGAAAAGTTGCTGTGCAAGTATTATTGTGCTCCATAGGGCTGCAGT
Source organism: Empidonax traillii (assembly GCF_003031625.1). NCBI lineage: Eukaryota > Metazoa > Chordata > Aves > Passeriformes > Tyrannidae > Empidonax > Empidonax traillii. Next base: position 1,940,623 of record NW_020955216.1, read on the forward strand.
TGCCATCAGGGGATCCCTCAGTGCTCCAGGACTCCCTGGCCTTGGAGAAATCTGTGAGGTAGCCATGTGTCTCCTGCTCTTCTCAAAGAAAAATGTCAGAAAACTTTCTTTTGCTCATCTGGAGAAGTTTACCTGCCACAGGATTCCTTTCTTTGCATCAGGACTGTGTGCCTGTACGTGTTCCTCTGGGTTTTTGAGTTTATTTTGGCCTGCTCCTTTTCACTGATTTTCCAAACACTTCCCTTGGTTCAGCTGGAAGCAGCTCTGCCCTGGATGCAGCTGTGTTGCTCATCTGGACATCTTCCCTTCGACTCTTTGTTGGGGAGTGAAAGATTCCCAAAACAAACAAGGCTCTCCTGGGGTTCCCGATCTCTTCCACTGTGTATCTGTCCTGGCTGGCCTTGGGGTCTCTCCTGGGTGATTCTTGGAAGGCAGATGTCCAAATCCAGCTAAATCAGAAGTTGTAAGGAGATGAGCAGCAATAAAGTATAAAATTGTCACCAGCTCTGCAAGGCCAGTCCCAGTGTGACAGCGTTATGGGGAACTAAATCTGTTGTTTAAAGAAGTGTCTGGCTCCAGAGCGTGATGTGAGGGGGCTGGACCTGGAAGTTTTGCAGATGGAATTTGGGACAGGAGTAATAGATAAAACAAGGTTTAAAAGCAGTGGTTGAAGCCCCATGGTGAAAACATGGGTGTGAGAGCACTCAGTGCCTTGGTCTGGTTGACAAGGTGGTGTTGGCTTAAAGGTTGGACTCAGTGATCTCAGAGGTCTTTTCCAGCCTAAATGATTCTATGGGACCATTTGGGGAAAGAACACAAGAAGCTGAGTGTTCTCAGTGAGTATGAGAGGAGGGAGAGGAGGAAGACCATCAGCATGTGGAGATGCAAAGAGTTATAGTGGTCTTGGAGTTGGGGAATCTTTAGCCCTTTGAAAGGGGCAGCTGGAAATGGAGCAAACAAATAAAAGCTGAAGAGAACGTGTTTTGTACTTTTTAGTTCCCCACCTATAACTCTATATATGTGAGTGTTTGGGTAAAAAATTGGGGTTTAGAACTTCTGCTTTTAGAAGGAAAGGTAATTTGGAAGAAACCTAGATTTTCCCACTGTCAGCTGGAACAGAGGTTGGTCACTGTGTGCCTCGGTGTGGTTTGCAGTGTCTGGAGATGGGATGGGATGTGGGATTTTGGGGAATTTGGCATGAGCAGGATATGGAGCTTGGAGTTCTCCCTTTTCACCTCTTTGTACAGCACAGAGTAACTGCAGTTGGACTGGAAAAGGCTCAGTGTTCCCAGTACCTCAGGTACTGCTGCTCTCCTGGCAGAGTTGGGCTTTAGCAGTTTGGACCTGCAGTGCATCAGCAGCTTATTTCTTTGCAGAAAGTTCCTTTCCTGACCTGTTTCTCTGGGGAAGTGTAGCAGAAGCTCAAGTTTTTCTGGGATAAGGCAGTGTTTTACACGTGGCTGTGTCCAAGCTTTGCTCTTCCACACTGCCAGCCCCCAACAGGCTGTTTGTAGTTCAGACTTTTCTCCGGTGACTTATGCAGGTTCCCACCAAGCTGTGCCATCCCAAACTCAGCCCCTCTGCTGGGGATGACTGTGACTCTTGGGGGATCTCCTCTGGAACAGATTGGCTTGTTCTGCCTGGGGGGGAATTTATTTGTGAGCAGATGTGCTGGTGGGACATGAGCAGAGCCGGGAGACCCCTGGGATGGAGCAGCCTGGGCTGACTCCTATGTCCTGGGAACATGAGGAGTACAGGACTTGGGCTTGGAATCTGTCAGCCCTTTCATGTGCCAGTTAATGAATGTGATTCCCCTTTGCCTTGGGTGCTGAGAGCTCCTGCTGGTTCCTGCCCGGCGTTGGAAATTTTACTTCAGGAATTTGTAGCTGAAAAAATATCCTTGAAAGTACAGTGAGAGCTGGTTGGAAAATAAAGGTAGAGGCTTGTAGTGGATTCACTGCTATTGAGAGCAAAGGTGTGCTTGGAAAGAGAGTGGCTGTGTTGTGGATAATTCCATGAGTTGTTTGGGAAGGTGAATTCCTGGTGTGGGAGCCCATACTGACCCTGCCTGTCTTTGGTTCATGAGCTGCTCACAGTTTGGGGGCTGACATACCTTTTTTTGTAAATAAAATGGCTCTGAAACCACACAGATGGTCACAGAAACCTTGAGACAAGTGATTTTTTTTTTTTTTAATCTATTATCAGAAAGTTAGGGAATGTGGTAGATGCTCGGCTGAGCTTCCACTATTCCTTGTGTTCCTCTGTTTGTACAGACTTGTTATCAGAGAGTTTATTTCTGGATTAGGCAAGTGTTTGTACTTGGTAACCTTCATGTACCCAAATCCAGCATGCATGTTGTGAATAAAATTCCCTTGGGTTAATTTTCTAATGAACCTATTCCTCTGTTTTTCAGATTACACAGCGTTTTTGGGACACACCTCTGTTGGATTTTAATATATGTCCTGCTAAGAAGAGCTTTCAACTATGGAATCGGTAAATATTGACTTTAGTTCTATCTAAATATTCTGGTTTATTCCCTAATAAGAGCTCGTGTCCCTGTTGGAGTGTTTGGTTTTGCCTTTTTTAAAAGTCTTTATTTTCTGAAATTTGAAGGTAAAAATTGCAAATTCCCTGGAATAATAAAAGGTACTAATCAGGAATATCTTAGGAGCTGTCTGTAGTTCTGAGATGCCTTTTAATTTTAGATAATTTTGATTATATGAAGTTTTTCCCTGACTTCAGTGAAATAAAAGTGAAGTTTCCTGTGTAGGCAGTTCCAGCACAAGTTTGCCCAGCAGACTATGCAGGTTGTTGGTGATGCTGAGTGTTAAGTAATATCATGGTCCTCTTTCTTTATCTTTGCTTTCAAAATGTCTTGAAAAAACCCAAAGTCTATTAGTTTCCGAATGTTATGTCTCCTTGTGATTAGTCTAATTGAAACAGATGGCACCTACGTTTCATTTTGGGCAGAGAAACCTCCCAATCTGCTGAGACTACAGTTTGATTCAGTGTTAGGATTCAACTTTTTGAGAGCATTAGCAGATGTAGAAATAACAGGCTGTCGTAGAGTGGAATTTAGGGGGGAAAAATGAGATTTTTTGCCTCTGTTTCATGATAGAGGCTGGTGCTGTCCTGGAGGTGTGGATGGAGCTGGAGGCAGGGGGTTGTTCTGGCTTTTTTTTTGGGGTTGTTATGGCTGGTGTTTCTGCAGTGCTGGTGGTTTGATGTGCTGGGAGCTGATTAAAAGCTGTATGAGCTCATCTGGGCAGTGCATGTCATGGAGGGGTTCAAGGTCACCCCCAGCAGGCCTGGGAATCCTATGGAGAAGGCTCCCAGTGTACAACTCCAGTGTGCAGCTCCTGCCTTGGGGCTCTGGTCCTTGGCTGACCTCTGGGTTCCTGCTGCAGTGGGATTATTTGTGTTGAAGTTGTTGTCATCATGAGGAAGGCTGTTGGTGAAGAAGAGTTGCTCCATGTGGAAGTCCAGCCCTGCCCTATCAGGTCCCTTTGCAGGCTGGAAGGTGCCTTTTGTCCTGGATTTTGAAGGGGGAAAATAAAAATCATCGTATTTAGTGTGTCCATAATAATTGCAAGGTAGTCAGGTGGAGACAAGATGTTATTTCAGCTTCCCCTGGTGAATATTAATAGCAGGAGAAACCTTTCACAGTGGAACAAAGCAGAGCAGGCATCGGTGACTCTCCCTGGGCTGTTAAGTAATTAAAGTGTATCAGGTGTGAGCCCTTTTCCCAGTGTGTGCAGGAGCTCCTTCATCCTTCGTAGGAGCTCAGCAGGGCCCCGAAAAACCTGGCTCAGCCTTGACATCAGTGATAAACCAGGCTGGTTGCTGCCTGTTTTATTTTCTAGCTGGGGACAAAGATGCTTAATTCTGAGTTCTGAAGTAAATAGTGTTTGGCTTTTTGAAAGCAAAGCATCCTTTTAGAAGCAGGGTAACAAAAACTTACCCAATATTCAGTTGTATTTGAGTGACCCTGTTTGGAAGGGTTTGCTCAATACAAGCCAAGTTCTTCATAGTCACAGAAGGGTTTGGGTTGAAAGGACCTTAAAGCCCCTCTTCTTCCATCCCCTGCCATGGGCAGGGACACCTTCCACTAGACCAGATTGCTCCAAGCCCCGTCCAACCTGACCTTCCAGGGATGAGGCAGCCACTTTTCTGGGCAGTGGTATCTTCTTTTTTCTGTTGGCAGCAGGAATGGCTGCATCAGTTTGGGCTCGTCCTGGGGTTTGGTGACTCAACTGGTCCCCAGCACCAACAGCTGGAGAGATCCGTGTGTTCCCAACACCTTCACAAGGAAGCAGAGGGGCCAAGGCTTTCTCCAGGCAGCAGCTTTAGTGGTGGCCTTGGCAGTGGTGTTTCAGGGAGTTCCTAATGAATATGCAGGTGTGGGATTAAAAGGATGAATGAGGAGCACGGAGCAGAATTGCTTTCCGAGCTGCAGCCGCGCTCTGACCTCCTGAGAAGGGCACGAGTGTAAAGCTGAGGCCTGTAGTGGAAAAGCAATTACAATCCAGGCTGCCAGGATTGAATTGTCCTCGGAAAGTCAGATGCTGCAATAATAGGAGCGTTGTTTAGCTGGAACGTGACTTCACTTAAATGCTCTGTGTTTTTCTATTAATGCTCTTAAATGTGTTCATATATGGGTCTCAATTTTTACTACTTTGAGGGGAATCGAGCTCAGTATTCCTCTAGGAAGATATTTCTCTGCATGGAAGTATTCTGATGAGTTTGCTGGCTTTTTTCCATGTGTTTCAATTCTTATCCCTTCTAGATTAGAGGTGCTGGAAAATAAAACACCAGCGTTTCTTTGTTCTTTAGCATGTTGGTCACCACTCAGCCAAGGAGAGCGGTTTCCATGGGTCTTGGGATATGGGACTATTGGCTTTCAGGGGGAGAAGCTGATGTGTTATGAAGGAGGGCCAAGAGAATGGAGGGGAAGCCACGGGCAAGTGGAATTACTAGTGTCATGTTAATAATTCTGAGAGAATTGGATTTCTTCAACCTGGAGAAAAGAAGGCTCTGGTGAGACTTTAGAGCCCCTTCCAATGTCTAAAGGCAGGGATAGATGGGATATTGGAAAGAAACTCTTCCCTGTGAGGGTGGTGAGGCCCTGGCACAGGTTGCCCAGAGAAGCTGTGGCTGCCCCATCCCTGGAAGTGTTCCAGGACAGGTTGGACAGGGTTGGGAACAACCTGGTCTAGTGGATGGTGTCCCTGTCCCTGGCAGGGGGGTGGAATGAGATGAGCTTTGAGGTCCCTTCCAACCCAAACCAGGCTGTGATTCTAGGGAGCATTAAAGAACTAAAGCTGTGTCGTTTGTGGCTTTGCTGACTTTTGCTGTGGAACCCTTTTCCTTGAAAAAGTACAGATTTTGGGAGTGCTATAAAACAGCTGGGTGGCTCTCCAGGTGCAGATTTGTCTGGAGTGTTTCACAGGATCCAGACTGGATTTGTGCTGCTGCCTAGCTCAGCCTGGGAAGGGGAGGTGGGTTTGGAGAGCATCCCATGGTGCTTGTACACTGTCGTACCTGCGTGGGAGGTGGGTCCTCACAGCCCTTGGGAGCAGTAAACCTGTGTGTCCAGGTTGTGCTCTCTTGGACAGCACCAAAGTGACAAACTCCAAATTTAATTTTCAAAGCTGTATCTTCACTGCCAGCAGAGGTTAAGTAGAGGTGGCTTAACTGTGAGTCTGGGCTTCTTTGTGTGTCAAACAGGCCTTGAGTTTTTGGACACAAAACCCTGCTGAGACCTACAGGAAAGAGCTTTAAATCCTTCCCCCTGTCCCCGTGAAAAAGCTGCTTTTTCAACTGTAATCTCAGCACAAGCGTTTGCTTTGAGTGGTTGAATTGCTGCTTTTACAGTTCTCTGTATTTTCCCAGAATTTGTTAAATTGCCAATGTTATTCACATGCCACTTTTGGCAGGTGCCACCTACATGCCCTCAATTTGAACGTACCTTTCAGTAGAAGTGTAGGTAGGGAGGCTCCTCTCTTGCATGTCAGATGTTGGAGAGCGCAGCACTTCCACTAATTCACTTTCCCTGACCTTTCCACTGCTAATAAGCCAAGCTGGAGCACAATGCAGCACCTTAATGAACAGACCTGAACTGAGCAGGGGCTGCTTTGAAAAATGTCTCGCTTGACTTGTTCCTTGGGTGTAATTCAGCTCCAAGTGTATCCACAGCACAGATGGGAGTTATTGATGAGAGCAACCCACAACCAAATACAACCTTGTTCCTCCTTCCTCTTGTGTTTCAAACTAGAGAAAGCCGTGTCAATAATTGCCTAAAAAGAAGGAAAATAGTTGAGTTTTTTCCCTTGACTCTACTTGGCTTGGAATAATCTTATTCTTTGAGAGGGCTGTATTGTGACCTAATTCTTAAAAGAAATCTACTTTGGAGTTGGGATTTTGTACAGGAAAAAGTTCATTAAAACAAGCTCATAACGCAGACAATGCAAGGGATCATCACTTCCAGTAACTACCAGTCTGTAACTTCACATATGAAGATTCCTGAGCCACCCAGCCCTGGTGACACAGGGAGGCTGGATTTAGGGAAGGGATCTGTAGGTTTTTTGGTGATTAAGAGGCCTGTTCCCACTTCCATTGTTGTGCAAAGGCATTCCTGGGTGTGACCTCTTGGGAAAGTAAAAGTGCTCGGGGCAGACTGTGCTGTGGGGAGCTAGGGGAGTGTTTGTATGGGTTTATTTATTTACATGTGTTTTATGGAGCACTGAAGGGTGTTCTCCAAAGTTCTGGTCCCCACCCTGAGGAAGTGACACTCTGGCTGGGAGGTGACAGGGAGTGAAGTAGAAGTGTGACACAAAACTGGCTGAAATCCCTTCCAAAGGTGTCCATCAAGGTGTGATTGAGTGCAGATGATGCAGATGAACAGCAAGAGACGTTCCCACCCCAGGAGCCCCCAAAGGCCCATGGGTAGAACCAGGCTCAACGTTGTACTTCTGGAATGAAGTTTGGGATGTCCTTGTTCCTTCCCCTTTTGTGTAGATACTGGTGAACCTGGGGATTTTGACATTTGAAACCCTGAGTTCTTTAAGTGGGGGGAAAGTTTGGGGTTTTTTTTGTGTTTCCTGTCTTGGGAATGCTGAGGGAGCTGCATCGGTGACTTGGGCATCTTCAGTGGGGCTACAGGTGTATGACAGGAACACACCAGCTGCTGGACACCCTCTGAGGTGGGAATTGTGCTTGGAACTGTAAAATAGTAGGTGATCCAGAGTGTGTGTTATGGAATCCTTATATGGAAGGTGGTTTGGTTGAGCCACTCAAGTATCTGACATGAACAGGGAGCTGCTCAGCAGTTTTTCCAGTGCTGTGTGGTATCCCTGTTCTGTGGTGGTTTGCTGGACTTCTTCAGAAATCCAAGGCTGGATTGTCTTTAGCAAGTTAATGTTTTAATGGGTATTTTGATCTTGGGTTGTGACTGAACGGGCTGTTTGTTTCCATTTGCTGGAGATGTACAAGAACTGAGAGGGGAGCTTTTGGGTGTTTTGCAGAAACTTGTGGATATGAAGTGAGTGAGGGGCTGTTGTCTGTGCCCACCATGGCAGAGCCCCCTGAGGGCTGGAATTCCTGGAAGCGTTCCCTGTGCCTGGGTGTTTTGGGAAGCTGGCATGCCTGGCTTTGGCCTCAGAAGTGGCTTTGGGTTGGTGGACAAACCCTGACAGCTCTACTTTCCCTCAGAGCTGTTCCATCCATGGTCTGCCTTCCCCACCACTCCAGCTTACCCTGGAGTGGGCAGATGGCTGCAGGAGCTGCCTCGGGGCGTTTTGGGAAGGCAGAGCCGTTGGAGAGGGCTGGGGCAGAGCAGCAGTGAGTGAAGCACATTTCTGGGGCTGTGGGACTGGCTGAACCTCAGCGCTTCCCCCGAGAGTGGCGTCTCAGCTGCAACGCTTTTGACTCTTGAATTTGGAACAGACTTAGCAGCTCACCTTTGGGGGTGGGAGCTTCTGAGGTTGTCAATACTATTGCCTGGAACCATCTGTTCCTACCACTAAATAGCTGCAAAAATCAGTAATTCATTCCCTATTTTTTTTCTTTTTGGTGGAGCTTGGGTGTAAATCTTCTCCCTTGTTATTTTTATGGGCTCCCTCATTATGGAAGACAAGCATCTCCCTGGCGCTGGAACTGATGTTCTTGCTTTAATCTTTCATCTGAATTTATTTGAAATTTAAATCCATGTCGTTATCAATATTAGGGAGAACTCTGGAGCACAAGAGCTATTCCTGGGGAACTTGGTGCTTGGGCTCTCTTATCAACCGGGAATGGGCTTGTGTAACATCACCTTTCTGGGTGAAGCGCTCCGGGAGGAGCAGGGACAGCAGATGTGTGTAGGGGTTATTTTAGGAAATCGCCACTGCAAATGGATGCTGTGTTTGCTTTTGCAGGTAGAATTGGTCATGGATTCTTTTTTTTTGTTTTTTTGCCGTAGTGAATAACAATCCAAGTGGAATGGCCCCGGTGGTGCTGACCTGGTGGTGACAGAGGGGGAGGCAGCACTCATGGTTCTTGTGTGGGAGTCACAGGAACACTGAAAACAACATTGATTGTGGGACAGACACAGACCACTGTGATATTATTCTGAGTTTTCCTGGGCTGGGATTTCACTCCAAGGCTTAAGCTGCAGAATTGAGGTAGATTGATATCATATAAATGTGTTTGGGATGGCAGGTGCTGGGGACTGGGGTTCAGTTTGATGCTGTCACATGGCAGGTGGTGATGATGCTTTTTTAGTACAAAAGGACTTGGGACCCTGAGCAACATGGTGTAGTGGAAAGTGCCCCTGCCCATGGCAGGGGAGATGAGATCAGCTTTAAGGTCCCGCCCAACCCAAACCATCCTGGGATTCTATGACTTTCCTGCCTGAGGCCAGGTGTTCACTGGAGTTTTTAGTCTCTTCCTTACTGTGTCACTGGAGTTCAGTTTTCCAGAAGTTGGGTTTTGTCTGATCTGAAAGAACAGCACTTGGATTTTGATGGAGTTTGTATGTCTGGACTCACCTTGAGGTATAAAACTGTGAAAATACAGCTATTGGTTCCTGGTGTACCCTTCGGAAAATGTTGGTGCTTTTAGGATTCAGAGGTTTGCAGGAAAAGTTGTAGTTAAAAAACTGTCATGTGCCTTACAGGGAGGCTCAGACTCCATGGGGCAGAGCCAGGTGGTTTCAGAGCACATTCCCTGTGATTTTCCTTGGCTGACATTTAACCTTAATTCTGAGTTTCCTGGAGTCTTCTCAACCAGTTTGGTGAGAGATGGGGTGTCAGTGGCAGTGCTGGATGTGTTCATGTGGGCACCTCCAGTCTCTTCCTCAGGCTGACGGGATGGAGATGATCTCTAGTGATGAGCCCAACACTGACAACAAGGGAACACGGGGAAATATTTGGAGGAACTGCAAAACTGAGGGAAACTGGTCAGTTTGGTGGATAGGGGTGGGTAGGGTGGGAGGAGCTCTTTGATTTTGGCCATTTTTATCCTTTTATATAATTCTTCAGCTGTTGAACGGTACAAGGATTCAAAGGTCAGCGTTGAATAGCTCTGGTTATTCTCTGCTGGACCCAGACTTATTACGGGTGTCATATGAGAAATATACTTTCTTTTTATGTTGCACAGTCAGAAGAAAATTATTTTGTTGTCTTCAGTAGTTTTTACCTCATTCTTGTAGTCTTGCCAATATCCTGTAGTTGTTTTTTGCAGGAAGCCTTTCAACGTTCTCTTAATTGGAATTAACTGTTGTAAGAGAAATGCACGTTTGGGTTGAAGATAATGTAGGAAATAAATATTCAGAGAAATTTATTTTAGGTTAAAGGAAAAATGGTCATTGGAGAGTTTTGCTTTGGAGCTGTAACTTTGGAGAGGTATAAGGAAGGGTTTAAGGATAAAGGAATAAACCAACTCTGTTCCTGAGTCCTGCCTACAACTTCCTCGTGAGGGAAGTTGGACTGGGTGATCCTTTTTGGGTCCCTTCCAGCTCTGGGTATTTCATGATTCCATGATTATCTTGAATAACCTCAGTGACTGGTACTAAGTCTACTCGTTATTGTATTGTAAATTATGTTCATTAACATAATTACACAGTTTTAGTGCTACATGGAAGTTCTACGGAGTCAAAATCAAATGGCAACAGGTAGTCAATAATTGGACAAAATAAAAACATGAAAACAAATAATGAGGAAGAATAATCATGCATTCTTTTCCTGTCACCAGTCGGGACTGCAGCTGGATGTAGCAGCTGCCCAGGCCTGAATCCTTTTTTCCTCTCATTTTTAATGATTCTTTTACAACAGTCTGAAGGAAATCTCTGTCTAAACCAACTGGTAGTAGAGACGTAGCAGCTCCTCTGGGCTTTGCCTGAATTCTCCTTCCTTTACCAAATTCCCCTCTTTCTCCTTGCAGTTTTTGGTTATTTAGTGCTATAAAATAAAGAGAACCTTGAATATATGAATTTACCCAAACCCTCGAGTATATAAACTAGAGAAACTTCCCTCGTTCCCTTGACCTCAAGCTTGCTGAGGTAGGAAAGCATTTAAAATACCCACAGCTCTATGTGAACATGCAGATGTATTTTTAAATGTCCCCTACTTCAAGGTCAGCCACAATTCCAGTTGAAGTGCAGTTTGGATTTCCTGTAGCCAGATACTGTCCTTGGGGCTGATTCCCATGTTGTGCAGGGATTGTGGGATGGGGATCCAAGGCCCACATGGTGCTTTGGACCTGTTCTGATGGAACAAGTCCAGAGGAGGCCACCAAGATCCAAAGTCTGGAGCCCTTCTCTTCTGGAGACAGGCTGGGAGAGCTGGGAGTGTTCAGCCTGGAGAAGAGAAGGCTCCAGGGAGATCTTAGAGCCCCTTCCAGTGCCTAAAAGGGTTCCAGGAGGGCTGGAGAGGGACTTTGGGCAAGGGCTGAAGTGACAGGGCAAGGGGGAATGGCTTTAAACTAAAAGGAGGGATTTAGATTAGATATTAGAAGGAAATTCTTCCCTGTAAGGGTGATGAGGCCCTGGCACAGGTTGCCCAGAGAAGCTGTGGCTGCCTCATCCCTGGAAGTGTCCAAGGGCAAGTTGGATGGGGTTTGGAGCAACCTAGGATAGTGGAAGGTGTCCCTGCCCCTGGCAGGGGGTGGAAGGGGATGAGCTTTGAGGTCCCTTCCAGCCCAAACTGTTCCATGACTCCATGAGAGGAATGTGGATGGATGGTCTCTGCCACAGGAACCTTTGGAGCTGCTTCATCTCCTTTTTTCATCCTTGTGAAATGGCACCGAGCTCTGAGCTGCTCCTGAGTGAGCTCAGGCGCTGATGAGCAAGAGGTTTAATTAGATCTTCAGGCTGGATAACTGGAGCAGTGAGCTGGGCATAACAGCAGGATGGAATTCCAGTGACGTGTCCGCAGAGTGCTGTGGCCCAAGCTGAGTTATTCCTCAGCCTTGCATTCCCAAACACCCCTGGGCGCTGAATCAAAATGATGTGAACAAAAAGCTCAACTTTGATGGTTTACACACCAAAATAGCTGCCAGTGAAGTGATCAACGGCTGGTTTGATCCCCATTGGTGGTATCTTCTGGTACTTCTGGCTATGAGTTGGATACCTGCAAGATGCTGTCGTAAGATGAGACTTCCTGGTTTGTAATGCTGAATTAATTATAATAAGGTATTAAAATTACGCTGCAATATAGTGATTTTTTTGTGCTGTCACCAGACAAATTGTATGGTTTTGACCAGGAACACAGGCAAATCCAGCTTTTGGAATCTTGTGCTCCCAGTGATGCTCCTGCCCCAGAGGACACAGTGACTTTAAGGTCAGGCGTCACTTTAAAATGAATACTTTTGGGACTGAGATGTCAGGGGAAAACAAAAAACATCTCCTCGTACCAAGCTTTACTTTGCTCACAGAAATAGTTTCTATATTAATATTTAATTTGCAGTAGCTCCGAGGAATGAAGAGAGTCCTGGACTCTATTTTTTTTTTTTATACTCCTAAATACATTTCTTTGGAACAGCTCTCGGATACAAATAAGGAGGACAGAGTGTCCTGGGCAAAGGAGTGAGACAGTTTGTGTTAAAACCAGAAGTGTTCATGACTTTAGCATGGGAATGTTCAGTACTAAAGATCCATCAGTTACCTTGGAGTAGATCTAGTTCCCCATTGCTCTTTTCCAGTCCCTTTTCTGCTGTGGCTTTACCCCTTGATGCAGATTTAGATGTTTTTATTCCTGAAAGCCTCCCTTTTCTGGTGCTGCCAGCACAAAGCTGTACTCCATCTCAGGAGAAAGTGGAATCAGAATTCCAGACACAGTCCTGGCACAGCTTCAGTTAAAAGGTGTTGAAAGAGCCTGGATTTTGCTGTTTTGCAAAGTTGGAATTTTTGTCTCTGTTAAAACCTTGGGGATCCCTGGGAAAGGAGCTTGATCCTGGCTTTTTCTGCTGGGTGAGGAAGAATTTATCCCGTCACTCCCCTGCTTTGACCCAGTTATGAAACCCTTGCCTGTAAAAGTATTAATCTGGGGACTCTCAGCCGTTGCAGTGTGAGAATTCCAGCAGTGAGAGCTTTCCTGGAGAGCCACCTCCAGTTTAGCCATTAAAGGCTGGTGATAAATCTGATAAACTTAGTAAAACAGGTATTTTAGTGTGTCATGAACCTTCCTCATTACTCTGGAATTAATCAATGACTTGGACTTCTTTTTCCCCCCTGCTCAGCTGTACTTTCACAAGGTATAATTAAAACAAAAAAAGCTCTAGTTTTCCTTTTTGTTCAACTCTGCTGTTGTTGAACTATGTGTGGTTTGGACTTGAGCCCTCCAGAATGTTGGCAGAAGGTCTTGTCTGGAAAGAAGTGGTAATAATCCTTTTGGGGTTGAAAAATGGGGAAGAAAAGATCTCTGGATGATTCTAGGCAGAATGTCAATGTGGCATATATCTATATATCTCAATATGCACTAAGGACTGTGTGATTTCATATAGATATTCATAATTTTGGTTCATTTTTGTCAAGTTTGCTGATTTTTTTTTTTTTTTACTTTATTGTAGCCAGCCCTCTTTTTAAACTTTTCGTATGAAGCTTAGTGCAGTAGCTAAAATTGTACATGGAAATCACTGCAATTTAAATGTTGCATTTTAATTCAACTGAAATGACAGAGAAGTGACCTAAAACTATCTTTTTTTTTTTTTTAATGTGAATTGCTTCTCTTTTGCCTTCTGAGCACACAGCAGAAGACTACACCCATCCCTCCCACTCTTGTGGGGTCAGAGCCTTGAGCCAGCGATCCCTGTGCCAGGCTGGCCTCAGGTGAAGCCTTTGTTGAAATTCTGATTGAGGAGGAGGAGAGGGTGCAGCCAGGCCTGGCTACCGTGGCCATGCCGTGGGTGGGTAATGGGGCCAGCTCTTCTGAAACACAGAACCACTTTTGGGTTTGTACATTTGAACTCTGGACTGGTGTCAGCGTTCTGTATCCTGGGGCATTAATTCATGAAATCATTGGAAGGAACCTTAAACCTCTTCTTGTTCCATCCCCTGCCATAGGCAGGGACACCTTCCACTAGACCAGGTTGCTCTAAGCCCGTCCAGCCTGGCCTTGGACACTTCCAGGGATGAGGAGTGCTCATCCCAGTGCTGGCTGGGCTCTGCTGGGAGGCTGTGGGGGTGTCTCCAGGCTGGCAGTGTTGGAGAGCTGGGAGTGTCAGCCTGGAAATGCTGTGAGGGCACAAATAGCGTCGTGCAGTGACTCAGGACGTACTGTGACACTGTGCTGGGGGCTGGAATTCTACTTCTCTTCCAAATCCAGGCAAGCTTACAGAATTATCTTCTTGTGTCTATGCAGACTGGAAGGGGAAATATCCATTTCTTTGAGCTGCAGAGTGGTTGGAAAAAGTGATCTCTTTTTGTTGGACATGTAAGAATATTCTCCAACAGCAGCACTGATGCTTTTGTAGTGACAGGGGATTGCCTTGGTGGTACTAGGGGTCAGGATACCTTAATTAAACCTTCCAGGTCAGGCTTCCCCTCATTCCTCAGCAGAATCACGGGCAGCAGCTCTCCCAGCTCCTCCTCTCAGTAGAATTCAGTTCTTGTGGAAAGCTTTATTCAAATCCAGGGTCAAGCTTGGAGTTAACTCTCAGTCCAACAACATTAACTCCCATGTAGTTTGTTTTTGTCCCGTTGTTCAGCTCTGTTTGATGTCACTGCTCTGGCTGGAGGGACGCCTGTGTCACTGTGTACGTGTGGTGCTGGCGGCCAAACCAGAATTCCCAGCTGCTCCTGGGAAGCCGTGGAACTGGAGCCTGGCTGCTGCCGGCTGTGGTGCAGAAGGCAAGGCCACAGCACCCGAGCCCAGGGGCTTTCCCAGGGCTATGTGTGAAGCTCATCTCGGATTTGCAGGAGAGGGGTCGTAGCTGGGCTTGTTTTTCCTGGTGTGGGGTGAGGACTTGAAGGCTTTGAGAAAAGCAGATGTGAAACCCGCGAGGTGACGAGTAGACTCTGCATCACACTGATAGTTCAGAGAGGGGAAGTGTCAGTCCTTGATTCCCTCTGGACATAATGCCAAGAGCTCTGCTTTGGAGCTGTTTGAACGGTTTCTGTGAGGAGCAGGAGGTGCAGATGTTGCTGAGGATTTGGGTTTAGCAGCCCCCCCTCTGTACCTTTGTGATTTTGGGCGACCAGTGGAGCGAGGGAGCGTTGAAGCACTTGAACAAAGAATGTCTCTGGAAGTGGCCACTGGTCATTCTGGCACAAACTTTGACCAAAGCTGCCATTGTTTTTCTCTTATTTAAACAAGTCAAGCTCACGCTGGGGCTTTTTTCTCTTCCCTTGTAGTATAATGTTGGCTTTTATGTGTCCCCCGGGCCCACACCCGGCCGTGGGGTGGGCCTGCACACAGATGTATTGTTTGGGATCCCGCATTCCAGGGAGATCAAATGCTCCTGCACCACATCAGCTGCACATCTGCAACTGCTCAACCCTCCACAGCCCCGCCGGATCCAGGTGCTGTGCAATTACCAGGTTAAAGGCATCGAGAGCTGCTGCTTCTCTGTCCTTTCTGTTGAATTGTGCCGGCTTTGATTCCCTACAGCTGGTGAAACAGTCAGACTTGGTTCAGGCATGTGTGGAAGAGAGCTCATTTCATGCTTGGAATTGTAATTATGTTCTTTTCTTTCAAGCTGCCAGCGGTAAAAGATGTCTTCCAGTGTGTATTATCTAAATAAGCTGTAGTGTTTAAATGTTTTCTTATTTCATTTTAAGAATGTGGCAAAATAAATTGTGCTTACTCTTCTAGTTTTGGTTCTGGAGCAATTAATTCCCCATAGCTCTCTCGTGATATGCCGGCCCAGGGAAGCTGCCGTGTTCCATTGCAGTGAAGTAGCTGTGGGGAGCAGGGTTATGTTGGTGTGGGGGCTCTGTCCAGGCCTGCCCAGTTGGCACTGGTGTCCCCCCTTGTGTGCTTTGACTGCGGATATAAGGTGCTGTCAGCCATCCTGCTCATCCCAGTCAGAGCAACTGAGTTTTGGGGCATTTTAATCTGGTTAATACATGTGAGTAAGAGAGTTAAGTGCAAACACTGAATAAACAAGGAAGAAGGGTTTTACACTGAAAAATTGATTTAGTTTAGATATATGGAAGGAATTCTTCCCTGTAGGGGTGGTGAGACCCTGGCACAGGGTTACCCAGAGAAACTGTGGCTGCCCCATCCATGGAAGTGTCCGAGGCCAGACTGGATAGGGTTTGGAGCAGCTTGGGATAGTGAAGGGTGTTCCTGCCCCTGGCAGGGGGTGGAACAACATGAGCTTTGAGGTTCTTTCCAACCCAGACCGTTGCATGGTTCTGCGATTATTTCTCTCTCTAAAATAGCCTTTTCTGCCTCTGAGTTTTCCATGATGAACGAATCCATTTCAGTATCCAGTTAACTGCCACTGTGATGCTCTAAGCTTACTTCTGGAGGCTGCAGGTGTGAGGTTTTGAGCACAGTGGTTTTCATGCTGCGCTCTTGGGAGTATTGGCTAGATTTGGGGAGGAAAGAATACCAAGAATGCAGTTGGTTTTCGCTCATACTCGTGGTGAACCTGCAACTGGTACCTGGCACCCTTGTAGTGAGCAATCGATCCCTCTTTCCTCTTCTCAAGAGAAGAGGAGGTGTTAAGAAACAACTGCATGTGGCACTCAGTGCTCTGGTCTAGTGGACAAGGTGGTGATCAGTCAGTCACAGGTTAGACTCAATGGTCTTGGAGGTCTTTTCCAACCTCAGTGATTCTGTATCGTCCCAACAAACAGCTCTTCCCTGAATGTACTGGATCTTCAGAAAAGGGTCCCTGCATGTGCTGTGACCTGGGCAGGGGTTCCTTCAGAGCCAAGTTTGGGCTCTGGACCTGGACCTTTGACTCCCTCACAGAGATGTTTTTCATACGCAGCTGTTGGAGCTGCTCTGTGAGTTTGGAGTGTCTGGAGTCAGCCCTCAGATCCCCTTTCCCTCGTCTCTGGAGTCTGTCTGCTCATCTGTGGTCTTGATGAGAGAGCCTGATAACCATTTCGGTGTCTCTGTGATTGACTGGAAGTCACAGTGGATAAATCTTTCATGATTGGAAACCACTTAAGCCACGAGGTGGCTGGTGATCACTGGGTATTAGTGGAGAGGTTCTACCAAACAATCAGGGAAAATTGAGTGGCAGAACATATAATTTATGACTTCTTCTCAGCTCTGTGGGGGCAAGTCAGTGAGAATCGAAACACTGAAAGGATTATATTTGACAGATATTTTAAAGAATGACTCCAGTTAGTGTCATTTATTGCTGGAATGTGTGGACAGATCCCAAGTCAGAGCCCTCATAGGGGCAGTGCCAAAACCAGATATGAAAGAGTGTGCAAGAAAATGAGGGTGCAGGATGTGGCCAAAGGCTCCAATTTTCTGACAATGGGCAGAAAGAATGTTCTGAGGGCTTTTTTTCAGACATTTTTCCTTGATAATGAAGTGTGCAGATCCTTCTTAGTGTTGACTGAAACCCCAACCTGAAGGGGATATGTTGGAGATGGTAAGTTGGACAGTGAAGGTGTCATCAGTGTACAGAGACCAGTTAGAGAAACTTCTGGAACGTTCTGGAAATTATTTGTAGGATATCTCAATTTTTACCTGGCAGTGATATATGGCATAGGAGAAATCCATTGCCCAGTGATAGAATGTGCATTGGAAATTCCTGGGCAGGGGCTGTTCTGTGCAGTCGGATCTTCCTCCACAGGTGTGTGGTGGGTTACAACCCTTTGCTCCAGAGGAGGAAAAACCTTCTAGAAAAACATTCTTCCCTCAGATGTTTTGTTGTGGTAATGCCTCTAGAAGTATTAATCTCTCCTGTCACAGTTTGGCACTCACTCCAGTTCCCAGCAGGGGTTTCTCAGCTAATCCCTGTCTGGAAGATTTTCCTTTACCTTACATTAATTTCTGATCCCGACATCATTTGAAGGTTTGTGTTCAGCTTAAATAAATACACCCCAGCCTGTCCTGTTGGCTCGGTGTTAAACACCAGGGCAGTGTAAGTACCTGTGAGTGTCCCTGGAGCACTCCTGGTGCCACTCACCTTTCTTTCCAGCCATCCCCAAAACCTCCATGCCCTGGACTGTGTTGCTGTTATTCCCTTGTGACCCTGGAGAAATTATTTGAGAATTTTGGTTTCCGATGCAGGATTTTCCTACCGTGAGTAGCAGATGTTCTCACTTTAGCCCATGAGTGACAGCTCCTAAATCAAACATCTGCCTTGCTGCTGGAACTGTCCCCAAATGCTGCCATGCTTGAAAGCCAGTCTCAACTCCTTGGAGCCAGCTCTGCCCGTGTTCGTGCGCTCTTGGAAGCAGAGGCAGCTGCTGTTGGCATTGCTGCTCCATGAAGGCAGCTGGTGACCTGATCCGTCAGTGCTGGGGCTGTTCACTCTGGAGAGTGAGTTTGGGTTTGGTAGATTTGCCCCCATGACACAAAGAATTGCTGTCACTGTGTGCTAGGGAGAATTGTCCAAGGCAGTGTCCCATGACCGTGGACTGAGGGAAAAGGAAGAATCACAGATTTTAACCTTTTAAAATGTCACTTTTCTCCTGTTGGCTTCCTTTTTGACCAACACGCCAGTCTGTTCTGTGACTGCAAGGATGTGAAGTTGTAGGCCTGGATTAGGGCTCTGTGTACCACAAACACATTCCAGTGTGGACACGGTCAGTCCAGGGTCTGCTGGTTTTATTCCCAGATTTTGTGACTAAAATTCTCAGGAGCTGAAGTTTCTGCCAAGTCTCTGCTATGGCCCCAAGGAGAGGAGGGGGGGAAAAACCCTTTCGCTAATAAAACGTTTTTGATTACCTTTTTTGGGTTTAGATCTGTACAAACAGTTCAAAACAAAGTTTTCAAGTCATGTTAGTTTTAAACTGTCCAGGCTTAGCCTACAAAAGACCCAGCCTTGGTTTATTTGTGATTGTTCTTTTTCCCAATGGAAGTGAAACTCCTGGTGATGCAGCTCAAGGAGCTTGTGCTCCCCTTCAGGTTTGGTAGCTTTGGCTCTGCCTGGGGTTGAAAATACTAAAGCTCAGTCTTGAATTCAGACCTAGTCTGGTGCTTGTCTTAGCAAAGATGGTCCTGGTATTATCTGCCTCAGCCCTGCCGTGCCTGGGTGAAGGTTCTGCTGAGGGCTGTGGTGTCTGAAGAGGAGCCTTGAGAACAGGAGCTGGCAGTCACGCTGTGGGGGGACTGTGTAAACTCAGTCTAAAGATAATTTATGGTTTCTAAAGCTGCTGCTGAGTAAAACTTTCCAAGGCTGGCTCTGACCTGGCTCTCGTCAGTGTAAAACCGAGAACAGTCATCTCAAAGTAGCATTTTGAGTTGTGCTGAGGGGAAGGAGGAGAACTTTGACTTCTCAAAGGCTTCATTGGCTGCAGCTCTGCAGCACATGAGCGACTCTTCTTTCAGATGCAAACCGCCGGGTCACTTGACCGTTACCGGAGCCTTGACTGGTTTAAACTTGGCTTGTTGGCTTAAACTTGGCTTAGAGCGTCATGTTTTTTGCCCGGTTTCGTTTTCGCAGCAGATGTGATGTCAGGGTTGTGATAACCCCCCTCGGCTGTCTCTGCACCCGCCGGTGTCTCGCTCCCTGCCGCGTTCCCGCAGCCGTGTGCCGGCACCGGGAGGGAGAACTTTGGGTCACGCTGGGTTGAGCTGTTGGCAGCGACACTCGCGTTTTGGCAGGAGCTTTCCCAACAAGATGCTGGGAGAGCAGGGAAAGATTTCTCCTTGTTTTTGCAAATTAGCAAATGAAACCCTAAATAACTTGCTAAACTCAGTTTCCTTCTGTTGGGTTAAGAGGAGGGGAGTGCTTGGAAACCTTCGAGTTCCTAATGGGCCCGAGTGTGCTAAAAACACCTTCTTTCCACCCCAGACGCCGCTTCTTTCCAATACATTTGCCTCATTCTGTGGCAAATCATTTTTATAACACTTGAGAAACTGTATATCTCCAGAAAAACAGGATGTCTGCCCTGCCTTATATTTTGGATTTGCTTTCCAAGTATTTTTTTGGGGTTGCTAAAAGCACAGCCCAACCCCATTTTGGG
Source organism: Empidonax traillii (assembly GCF_003031625.1). Taxonomy (NCBI): domain Eukaryota; kingdom Metazoa; phylum Chordata; class Aves; order Passeriformes; family Tyrannidae; genus Empidonax; species Empidonax traillii. The sequence continues at coordinate 1,960,202 of NW_020955216.1, forward strand.
GCGTTGGGGCTCTACCCGTTGGTTTGGTGCTGGTTGGGCGATAATGGCCCTCGGTGCCCCTTCATTGGGTGGTTTTATGTGGGGTTAGTGACTGGGTTTATTGAAACACAGATACAGGGCAGGCTCCCCAGCCCTTCCCTCCTGCAGGGTAACTGAATTTCCCTTTGCCAAGGCCAATTCTCTATCAGCTCCCAGCCAGGAGTGTGATGAGGTCAAGTTCAGATACTGTCCCCCTTCCCCTCCCAAGGTGGGGACAGTGAGTTTCTCATCTGTTCCTTGGGCTGATAATGGCTATTCCTCCCACCCACAGAGAGCTCTGGAAGTTTCTTAAAGTGTTGCTCCTAACCCTTTCCCAAGTTTTTGTATATTAGATGGTTGGTTTGTTGTTCATGGCCTTGTCCATTTAATTTTGCATCTTATTTGACATTTAAAGAATTCTTATTCTAATTGAGGTTCCCCGTGAGCTGCAGAACTGCAGGGTGTTGTGGAAGTCCCACTTATATCTCAATTTGGGTAAGAAACTGGAATTATAAGCTCAAGTAGGGCTTGAAAACCTGGGAAGAGGGTTTGTTGGGCATGGAAGGGAGAGGAAACTGAAGGGGGAAGATGGCAAATGTCACTAAAAGACAGTTTGAGATTGAGTTCATCTGACAAGATGGATCAGAGGGAGCTGGGAATGAGAGACCATTTCTCTGATAATTAAAATACCAGTTTGTAACTAGTTTTCAGGCTGAAGAGCCAAAGTTTGGGCATTTTGTAAGACTGTGAAGGTTTTCCTCTGAGGCAGTAGACAGGGTTGTCCCAAGAGGTGCTGACGTGCACATGAGGTGTCCCAGTTCCTTCCTCTCCTGGCAGGAGCTGAGTGCACATCTGTGTATTCACTAATGCAGATGTCACAGGGATTTGGGTGTATCTGGAGGTAAGAAAACCCTTTCAGAAGAGCTTAAGTTTTCAGGTGAGGCAGAAGAACTTTCACTGCTGTTCTCTTCAGCTGATTATAGCTGAGCAGTGGGTGGAGGGAATCTTGGTCGGCAGTGCGTGGTGGGTTCTCTTGTCCCTCCTCCCTGCCTGCTCACCCTGCCAGGGGTGGCACAGAATCCTCTGCATTTCCAAACGCTTCAGTCTCATCTTACATTTTCTTCCTCGTCCATATTTTATTGTTTTAAGTAGCATTTTACTACTTTGGAGCATAACCACATTATAAACACTTCTGAGCTCTGGCAAAGGTGATCTTTGGGTCTCTGGCTCAGAGACTCTCCTGATCCATTTCTTTGTCCATTTTATTCTTGAATTTTCCTGACTTTCTCTTTCTGTGTGTGGTGATTTCCTGCTTTTAGGGTTCTATGTAGAGACCGTGCCAGTTTTTACGGTTCCCCAAGGACGTGATGTGTCGTTATTAAAAGGAAAACACTGGCTTATCACATTTTAGGCCTGGCCTGCTGACTTGTGGTTGCAGCGAGCTTTAAAGTGGCAGTAAATCACTTGTGAATGTCTCCGTGGGCTTTTCTACCCTACCACCACCATACCCGTGGCCACCCACAGCTGCAGGTCTGGTGACACCACACCTGAGTAAAGGTGGTCTCAGTGTGGGTGTCTCATCACCCAGAGCCCATACAGGTGTCTCCAGGTATGTGGAGGCTTCTGGATTTTGGAGAGCGAGAAGATGGAGAAACAGTCTCAGCATGGGGAGCATGGCTAAACACTTAGTAGAATAGTGGACTGGTTTGGGTTGGGAAACACCTTAGAGATTATCCAGTTCCGAGCCCCTGCTATGGGCAGGGGCACCTTCTACTAGACCAGGTTGCTCCAAGCGCCATCCAACCTTCTGTCAGTTTAACCCGCAGAGATTTGGTTCCTGATTTCAGAGAAAGCACAATGCTTGTTGTGCAAAATGTTGCAGTGCTTCTCCTTCTCTTTTTCCCAAACCTTTCCTGGGTTTGGCAGGACACAGCCCCTGGGCTGGGTAGGCTGGGCAGTGACCAGGCTCTCACCTTCCTGCAGGGATGAGCATCTCCCACCTGGCTGCCTCAACCCCTCTCATCCTTTGGGCTGTGCTGGGGAGCAGTGGGATCACTGCAGCCATGGGCCCCATTTCCTCAGGAAACCAGGCTAAAAATACCCGAACAGTGCTCTGGGAAGTGTTGCTCAGTGTCAGTCCTGAGCAGCCTCTGCTCAGCTTGTCCCCAGGTTCTGTAAATCCATTGAACTGGTGTTAAACGTGGCACTTACAGGCTCTTTCTCATTCCTGAAGTTCCTCTCACTAAATGTACCATTTCCAACCCTGTCTCTTAAAACCAGTCCCCTTCAAATCCTTACTCCAAATTTTAGTGTCCCTTTTGGTGATGGGATAACATCCAAATCAACAAGAGCTCTCTGTAGAGAAGAGGAAGCTGCAGTTGGAGTCAGAATTTGGACACAGAGGCCCATGTAATGAGTGAGCTTGGAGGTCCTTTCTAATCCAAACCAGTCTGTGATTCTATGATTTTTTTTTTTTTTTTTTTTTTTTTCCTTTAGAACAAGTGAAGTGGTTTATGCAGGCAGGAAGTTGGGGCCTAAAACTGGGGCACAGCCTTGGGTGCTGTCATGTGCTGATCCCCATCCTTCATCCCCTTGGAATGTTCCTGCTGGGGGAGGAGGTGCTCCCATGTTGTGCACTTCCAGTACCACCACCTGAGCCCCGAACTGAGATCACAAAAAGATGCAATAAGAAAAGAGTCTGTGGGAAGGGATCTCAGGCAGGAGGTTTGCATGAGGGAAGTTGACTTTCGTGGCTGTTAGAAAGGTTTCTGTTAAAAAAATAAAACTTTTTTTTTTTTTTTCAAATATTAATTGAAAAACTGACCCAAACAATGACTGTTTCTCTCCTAAAGAGCTTTGCCTCATCCCCTTGAAAGAACAGACAAATTGAAGCTGAAACATTACATTTTTTCCACAAATGTGACCATGCTCCAGGACCATAAAGAGAATTTGGAAAGGCTGTAAAACACATGTTAAACAATTCTTTACTTGAGGCACCTTGATTTTTTTTTTTTAATGAAAAGAGTTTGGTAATTAGAAGCAGAATGTTTCTTCCTTAGCAGATGCATATTAAGAAAGTGATACGGCAGCAAATAACACAATAAATGAAATAAAATAAATTTGGAATGGTATAAATTAGGGATTATGTTTAAGGATGTTCCTTTCAAAAGCAAATGTATGACTTTACTGGTATAAACAACTCTTGTGGTGGTTTTATTTTTTAATAGTTACTATGGAATATATGCTAAACCAGAATTAAAGAAGTAAATTATTGTGAGATTTAAACTGGGCAGCACAGAGGCCATGTTGCTTTAATTCCTAATCTGGTCAAAGAACCTCAGTATTTGATGCTGAGATTAGTTAATGAATTAAACACAGTTGTGTTTTTGTACAGAAAGGAAAAGTAGCATAAATGATGTCTGTAAATAGTATATTTAATATAAGTTATTTAATATGTTTTTAGAAGCGTATTTAAGGTCAACATTATTTGCCAAGGAGGACAGACTTTAGATCTCAGATCTAAAGTCAGAATGTATGAATGTATTGCACAGAATGTATTAATACAACTCCAATGTGGAAGCAATGGGCACTTCCCAAATTTCTTGAGTCTTGATGCGATGCATGTTTTTAAATTACGGAGGGTTTTGAAGAGAACTGGAGATTGAGTCAAGCTGTGAAATGCCAGTGATATGTCATGTGTTCACTATGTATTATTTTCAGTTTTTACAGAGGAGGAAATTTTGATATTTAAACTTTTCCAAATGTCAACTGGTTCTGCACAAAATAATCTTGAGTCTGAGCCTCCCCAGGAACTGCATGTCACCAGGAAACCTCTTGGGAGCGGAAAAACAAGGAAGTTTTTCCTTCTGCCCATCTCAGAACAAAGTCCTGTGGGAGAGGATGGAGCTGAGGGGTGGGAAGGCTCTGGAAGATGGATGTGTAGGAGTCATCCCTTCTGTAGGGAGGCCAGCATGCCTGAAGCTGTGTTCCAAATTCCAGAACTCAAGACCAGGTTGGATGGGGTTTGGAGCAACCTAGTCTACTGGAAGGTGTCTCTGCCCATGTCAGGGTTGGAACTGGATGAACTTTAAGGTCCCTTCCAATCCAAACCATTCTGTGGTCATATGAATTCCAGCCTTTCTCTGCTCCCTCCAAACCGGTTGCTGTCCTGGCATTCATTGATACAGGATCTGATACTCTGGATAACTCCCCAGGCTGGCCCTGCATCCACCTCTGCTGAATTCTCCCAAGGAGCTGCCTTTGCAAGTGCCATTTGGCACTTTGCAAAGCTCCTGCCTGCACATCCTGCTGTGGCTGTTGGAGCATCTTTGGGAAAGCAGCTGAAAGTGTGTTCCCTGTGCAAAATGTCTCTGTCGCTGTGTCCCGTGGGAGTTGTCACACTGGGAATTTCTGTGTTCATTAGTCCCATGCTAGGAAAAATCCTCAGTTCCTACTGACAGCCTGAGGAATCATTAGGGCTGGTGACTTCCAGTATTTTTCCTAAACCTCGGCATAACCTGACTTAATCTTTAATGAAAACTAGAACCCAGCAGACTTTATATAGTAACCAGCCTAACCAGTTCCGGTGTCCCACCTCCCTGGGAGGGATTGCGAAGGAGCTGGTTGGTCTGGATGCTTCTGAGGATGGTATTTAAGGTGTAAATGTGGTTAAATTTTGCACATGAAAGCATGTGTTTTAGCCCAGGAATAGTCTGCTCACGCCCAGCAAGGAGGGCGGTGTCAGAGCTGGGCAGAGCAGAGCTCGGGTCGCAACAGACTGTTCCTCTGAGAAAAAGAGTGCATTTTGCTGATGGTTCTTCCTGACCTGTCTGGTCTTTGGGAATGACGCCAGGAAAAAACTGCTGTGCGTTTTCTTATGGATGTGAGAGTGTTACGTGCTTGTGGTTTAAGAGCAAGTGCTTTTATTCTGAGAGGTGGCTTCTTTGTCTTCACAGGGAGGGTTGAGAGACTCTAAAACCCAGGCGGTGGATTTGAGCTCTGTGCTTTATGCAACCCCCAGAAAGCTGTGGGGGGTAAGTTCCAGCTACTGAGAGGATAGATGGGGAAAGTTTGTGAAAATGAGATTTGACTTCTGTTTATTTTTAAGACCTGCTCTGTTTTCTTGCCTTGATGTGGTGCATCTCCCAACCTCACATACTGGTCACTCATCACCAGCTCTGCTTGGTGGGCATCATCTTGGTGCTGCTGTGGCCCCAGATTGCCTCAATGTTCAGTAACAGGTGCAAACTTAGGAGCTGGATATGGGGGAGAAATTTTAACCTGTGATGGTGGTGAGGCCCTGGCACAGGTTACCCAGAGAAGCTGTGGCTGCCCCATCCCTGGAAGTGTTCAAGGGCAAGTTGGATGGGGCTTGGAGCAATCTGGTCTAGTGTAAGGTTCCCTGCCCATAACAGGGGGTGGAATGAGATGAGCTTTGAGGTCCTTTCCAGCCCATACCCGTTCAATGATCCTATTAAAGAAACTTCCCCAAACTACTTGGTTCCTCAGACTGCGAGTGCTGGAGGGACAAGGAACCGACAGCTCAAAAGGAAACAACATTTAATGACAACTTTCTCCGGAGCTGTCTGTAAATGATGGATCATTATAGCTGTGAAAATCGTGTAGAAATCCAAACTGGCCACCAGACGTTGCAGAGGTGTTGTCGAAAAACTGCTTGGGGAATACAGTTATGGATTTTAGAAAAGCTGCTTGGGGAATGTCATCATGTGTTGTGGAAAAGTTCCTTGGGGAGCATAGTGGTGCATCTACAGCTTCTGAGAGCCAAAGGCAGGTCTGTGTTGGACATGGGGATCTTCCACGTGGTGTCATGTGGATGGGTTTGAGTCAAGCTTTCATTTCCAGGTGAAGTGGGAGGCGTGGTTGTGTCTGCAGCACCTTTCACACACTGGTGCCTTTCAGGTTCAGGTGACTACCTGAATCCCCAGACTCAGGGCTGGTCTCTGGGAAGTGCTGATGGGGAGGGGCTGCCTTTGCTCTCTGGAGCTCTCCTGGCTGGAAGCCTCAGTCCCAGCAGGCTCCCCTGAGGAGGAACTGGAAGAGGCTCCAAGAAAGGCACATGAGCAGGGCTGGCTGCCAGCGCCACACCGGAGCACATGGGCTGCACCGGGCATGGCATGGACTCCTCCTGCTCCCAGGTGTTCTGAGAGGGACTTCTCCACATGCAGATGTGATGCCATTTCACCTGAAAGTTTGGGGCAGCTGGGGAGACCCAAAGAGGTGCATTTCCTGCAGAGAGGTAATGCTTGGAGCCAAGTAGGAGCACCCCAGACACACATGGGGTGAGGTGGTCGCAGCCTCCCTTCCTGCTCCCTCCAGGAAACCAGACTGGAGGAATTTTTCACATCTGGCAGTAGTGGTACATTTTTATTTTTTTTTTTTTTTTCCAAGGCAGAACAGCTTTGCAGTGATTTTAATTCAAGAGCAGTCAACTCAGTTGTACCTACCGTAGGCTTGCGTGCGGTGCCGAGGGCTGATGAACAGCCTGGGTGGATCACGGCCCTTCCCAGTTGGATCTCCCTCCTGCTGGCAGCACGGCCGGAGCTCAGCGTGTCTCTGCTGCCTGAGTCAGAGCAGCTGCTCCGACACGTTCTGGTCCTGGGCAGCAGCAAGGCCGGTGGGGCAGCTGCAGGGATCAACCAGCACCGTTCCCATACGGTTTTCATGAAAAACACCCTGTTTCAGTCCATTTTTTTTTAATCTGATTCCTGCTTAAATGTTGAATATAAAGATAGTTTATCATGGTAGAGGGAATTAAAACCTTTTCTTCATGTTGTAATTTCTGTTATTAGTCTTAGTTTTCTCTAAACCCATTAAAAATGATATTCCATGTGAGCTCTTCTGCTACAGTCCAGGCTTAAATGCTTCCCATGAGTTGTGCCGGCACAGCTGCTTGTGGGCCTGTCAGAACTAGAGTAGAAATAGCAAATTTTATTTCTATTTTGTAAAAAAAAAAAAAAAAAAAAAAAAAAAGGAACTTTTTTGTCTGCCTGTGTTTGCTTCAAGCTGAATGAGTTCTCTGCTCTGGTGTGCAACTGTGGCAGGTTGCTGAGGTGGCTGGAATAGTTTGATGTGGTGGTGCTTTTGGGTAAAACTTTGGGTGGGATGAGGAGTTAAAAGTTGATTAAAAGGGGTCTTTATAGGTGGTGCAGTTATTAAACACCAGCTGTGGTTTCCAGAGTCTTGGTTCTGTACTTTCTGTTGAATGAGCCACTTGGTGCATATTTAAAAACATGACTAAAAAGCTTAAGGTGGTTGAATAAGTCGGTGATGTGACGGCAGCAGAGCTCACGTGGGTTTTGGTGTGCCGTGGTGGGGTCACCTGTCTGGAACAGGCTGGGATGATTCCTGCAGGGACACGTCCTGGCGGTTACCTTGGCTTTCTGTGATAATTAAAAATCCCTTGTATAGGGAAAATGGAACAAACAGAACCAGAGCTCCTGGAGATGCCATGACAGAAGTCACAAAATAGTTGGGTTTGGAAGGGACCTCTGGAGATCGTCCAGCCCAAAGCAGGGTCACCTGGAGGAGGTGACCCAGGAACACATCCAGGTGCATTTGGAATGTCTCCAGATGGGGAGACTCCATACCCTCCCTGGGCAGCTGTTCCAGTGCTCTGCCACCCTCCATAGAATTAAGCTCTTTCTCATGTTGAGGTGGAACTTCTTGTGGTTCTCTCCTCGTCTTGTCACTGGGCACTGTGAAAAGAGCCAACATTGTGTTGTGAGGGCACTGCCAGCGTGAAGCTACTCTGCCCTTGGGCTAAAGGGATTTCCTCCCTCCCTACACATACTTTCCGTACTTTATCCTGGTTGGGCAGGGAAGTTGCTTCCTTGAGATGAATTTTGGGTTTGGAAACCGTGCCTGTGTGTTGCTGTTCCTCAGCTGAGCCAGGGATGCAGCTCTGTGAACCCATGTTTTCCTTGAGAAGCAGTGTCTCAATGGAGGCAGAGCCTGTGCATGTGGTGGGAGAACTGGGAAAGAGGAGCTGAGCACGGAGCACCCCCCGCCGCCCCCACCCGATTGCTTCCTCCCAGCCTATTGTTGGCATTCCGTGTATATTCTCCCCAGGAATTAACTTGTCCCCAAATCGCGGCGCCGTGGACGCACCAATTTTCCAAGCTTCCCTGCACCTGTCGGATGCGCTTTCCAGCCTCGGCCTCACAAAACTGTTTGTCATTCAGGGGGGACAATGTCCCCTTGTGTGCTGGGCTCCCGGAGGGAGGGGCCGGGTGGGGGCATGGCCCTGCTGGCGGATGGGCTTCCCATGTGAAATGAGACGGGAAGACAAATTGCTTCCAGAGCAGCATTTCACACAGGCGGGAGCGGCGATCTCGCTCCAGCGGCAGCAGCACCCGCTTGTCACTCACATTTCCATTATCTGGGTTAAATATAAAAGGGGGCAAGTGGGGGTGAAGAGAACACGAGGGAAGAAAGGAGCTTTTCGAGGACTCTGAAGGTGCTGCTGATGGAATTGGCTGCAGGCTTGGATGGCCTTGGGCTGATCCCAGGTGGAGGGTGCACCGAGTTCTCTGCTAGAGCTGAGGAGCTTCCTGGTCACGTTTGCAGAAATAACTTGTTCTTGTTCCAGGTTTCTTTTCTGGGGAAACTTTCTGCATAGGGTTCTTCTCTTCTGCCTGGGGATGTCACAAAACCTTGCATATGACTGGTCTTTATGTTGTCTTTAGGTTGATCTTTAAGCTTTACTGTAGGAGAATCCAGTGTTTTTTCTATGTGTTTCCATGTATCTTAAAGAAGACACAACAATATGACAACAGTTTTCTTGTTCTGATGATTCAGTAGAAATAAAAATCAGAATTTTAAATAAATGTGGAATTAAAGTTCAATGGAGGTAATAGATAAGGTAAAGTCCACGTTCATCTGAAGTATCCGTATCTTTAGAAAGCACAAGGATTCTCATAAGCTATTTCCCAATAGTTACAATTTCAGTAAAATTTAAAACTTTTCACGATTTGGGAGATCTTGACGTTTCTGACTTGTCCTCAGTAAAGGCAGAAGCAGAGTTTGGTTGGCTGCTCCATGGGGAGAGAGGAGCATTTCCATGTTCTTTCCTGGCTGTGGGAGTGAACCCTGGTTGTGCTCGGCTTGGTGTCACTTTAAGGGCTGCATTATAATATTTCATTAGTGGCAACTGCAGCATCAGCACAGCAACCGGTCGCATTCACTGCTGGCAACCCCTGGAATGTGGTGCGGGAGCATGCTGCTGGGATGCTCCATTTCTATCCTGTGGCCTGGCTGCGCTGGTGGCAGGAGGTGAGTGAGGGGACAGCGGCTTCCCAGCTGGCTCGTGCATCCGGGGAAGTGGAGAGAGACTTACCAGTGGAGCAGAGGATGAGCAGTGAAGGTGGGGATTGTGGGGGAGGCAAGAAGAGCTGCAGGGTTGTAGGGAAGGAGTTTCTACAGTGGATTTCCAGAGGAAGTGTCCAAGGCCAGGTTGGATGGTGCTTGGAGCAACCCGGGACAGTGGCAGGTGTGCCTATGGCAGGAAAGTGGAACAAGATGAGCTTTAAGGTTTCTTCCAACCCAACCCATTCCATGGTTTCATGACAGACCAACACCCTGGTCCTGCTCCAGGCCATTGGTGACCCTTGGAAGCCGGACCAGTGGGGGTTAAGGGAGTTAGTGAAGTGTTACTTTTTTGTGTGTTTGCTTTAAGGCTTCTTGTCCCCTTAATACACTTCCATCCCTGGAAGAGTTCTCAAAAAAATTAGACATGGCACTTTGGAATACGGTTTATTTGGCATCATGAGATTCAGTGAGATGTTGGACTTGATGATCTTGAAGGTCTTGGAGTGGGACCAGTGTGGAGGAGGCTGGCAGGAGCTCTCTGTGGTGTGTGACTTCCTGGATCCATGCTGGAGGACGGGAAGGAGGAAAGGGAAAGGCTCAGCTCACTGCTTGTGTTGCTTTTCTCAGCAAACTCCGTTTCCTGAGTCTGGGGCAGCAGTGGATCTGTGGGGTGGCTGCTGGGCTCTGCTGGGGAGTTCCTCAGATATGGAGGTGCTTGAGGGAGAAACCACATGCTCAGTCAGGGTGCGGATGAAGGAAAACCACTCCAGACCCAGGTATTACCCTGGACACGAGGATGTGCAGCACATCTCATCCCCAGCTCTGAAGGGTGGTTTGCTGGGCGGCACAGAGAGAGAGGATGTAGCAAACACAATATTGGGAAAGATGAAAAAACGAGTGGGTGGCAATGAGAAGGAAGAGGAGGAGACAACCCAGACGATGAAGGAAAACAGGATCTTCTGTAAGAGATGGGAATACTGGAAGGAAGCCAGGAAGGAAGCCTGAGAAAATGGAGAGAGCACTAGGAAGGCTGGTGTTGCTCTGATAATTGCAGCAGGTATTCCTGGCATTCAGCTTCCAGACACTGCAAACCCTTTGAAAGCCTGTTCAAAACCAGCAAAGTACATGGAATAATGTGAATATCCTTGAGTTAAACTTTGATTGTTTTGTCATTTTTTTCCAAAGGGGATTTGGTGTGTGCTGTTGGTTTGTCCAAGGAGGGAGCTGACCTTGGGAAGGGCTTGGGGTACAAGTGGGTGTCACCATGGCTGGGAGGGAAGGATTCGGATCAGAAGCTTCAGGCCTGTCTATGCTAAGTGATTTAATGGATTTTTTTGTGGATTCTGGTGGGGAATTCACTTTTGGAGGTGGTGTGGGCAGAAAAGCCTTGTGCTGTGTAAATGGTGCCTGGATTCCCTCCTGGGCCAGCAGCAGTGGGTGCTGGGCTCACTGGATCACTCCAGCCTGGCTGAGCTTGGTGAGTCGAGCTGGGAGAGGAGAAGCAGCTCCAGCTCCTCCTGCTCCTGCTCCGGCACCACATCCATTGGTTAGTAAAAATAGCTCGGCTGCTGGCGTCAGTGCCAGGCCTCGCATCTGGCTTCCCCGAGCGAGCGGCTCCAGCCCTCCCTCCTCCCTCCCTCCCTCCAGACAGGGTCTGCTGGAGGACACATGGCGTGTGACGGCTGCGGCTCCAGCCGCTCCCTCCCGCCCTGGGCCTGGGCTTTGGGAAGGGCCTTTGTGCTGGGGGCTCCCTGCAAACCCAGCTCTGATCCCAGAATTGCTCCTGCTTGGTTGGCCCATCCTAATAAAACGGGAATCAATCCACGAGCCAAGCCAACACCGTCTCCTGTAGCCCAAGGGGTTGTTCAGAGCTTTTTGGCTGTTCAGGGAAAAGGTGAACACCCAGCTGAGTGTGCAGATCGTGTTTTGCTCCCCTCTTGCGCAGGTTTGGCTGAGTAGGTGTTTAGAAACAGTTTGTATGAAGTCGGCTGGTTCAGTGTCGTGATTTCTTTTTTTAGTCTTGCTTTTTTCAGCGTTTAAGCTCCGGAAAACAGGGAGATACCAAGTGCAGGCAGGAATGCTCTCTTCGTAGACACGGAAAGAGACCAAAGCAGCCTTGCAAAATTGCCTTCAAAATTCAGTGGTCTGTTTGCAATTGCTCACCTGCATGACTGATAGTGAACAGTGAACGTTTTACATCCTTGTCTAAAAAATTAAATTATTTGGGCTCCACAGGGTGTTGCAAAACTGTTCCATGCTCAGGCTCAGCTAAGTATGGCTCTGTGGGCTGAGCTCTGCACTTGTACTCTGATCCCTGCCCCAAACCCTGGCTAACTGCCTTTGCCAGCTGATCAGAGGTCTCACACATGCCAGGAAGAATAATTTACCCAAAAAAACTGCTGTGGGTGTTTTCTGCTTTGATGCCAGTCAGTGATCAGCTCTCCCTCACTGATGGGACTTGCTCTGCTCACCACGGAAGGTCCACAGAGGATTTCCCTTCCCGTGCTGCGGGTGAGCCCGGATGGCTCCTGCTCCCCAGCAGATGTTCCTTCCATTTGCAGCCTGTAATTCCTAATCCTTCTCACGAGAAACATTTCAAATGGAGCTTTATGATGTGGTGAGCTCCTCCTTGAGCTGTTCGCAGACCTCCTGAGCATAGCACCTCCAAGCCATCCATTCTGCTTCTGAGGGAGGCCCAGCCCATCGCTGATTTGGCGCCATCCAACGCTTTGGTGCTTTACATGGTGCTTTTCCTTCAACAGCCTCAGCTCTTTCTCACTCTGTGGAGCTGTAGCTGATAAGATGTTGAGTTTCAGGAACTGTGAACCAGTTTAGTAGGTGGGTGAGTTTTTCCCGCTTCACATTAGTGTTGCTGTTCTGTTGAAACCTGGAAGGCTGAGGGTGACACAAACCCACCTTGTTCCCAGATCTCAACCTGAGGAGGTTTGCAGGAGTAGGGGAACAGAATCATGAACTGAGCAGAGATCCTTGTGTTTTGGGCCAGCACAAGGTTTGGAAGGGGCCACCAGCACACCTGAAATCCTGGCATTGAAGCTCCCTGCTGTTACTGGAAGCTTCCCTTGCTGCTGTTCAAAGTAGAAGGATTTTTGTTTTAGTAACTGGAAAAATATTTCCAAGTTATCAACAGATTTGTTTTAGAACAACTCGTGGGAAGCTTCTAGTTTTGTTTTTGGGGAATTCAAAGCAATTGGTGACATACCTTGTGGAGTTACTGCTCTGATGAGAAATCCATGTTTTTAACTTATATGGTGCTTGAATTTGGGAACATTCACCCATTGTTTCTCCAACCTGCCTGTTCTAGAGCCATCATTGTATTTTTAGCATAAAAACTTGTTTAAAGTGTTCACTGAGTAGAGGAGAAATGAGAGAGTCCAGTGAATGTGTAACTTGGGAGTAGTCAGAGGTGCAGCCAGGCTAAAGGAGGAATAGGGATGAGTACAGAGTGTGCCCTGGGCACCCACAGGTTTTGAATTTCATCCTTTTGAGCTTTTTGAGGCACAAAACCAGATGCTATGTGTCCTGTATGCTGGTGTTGGCATTTCTGGGTGCTGGGGAGGTTGGGGATCTGAGATCTGTTCAGTACAGGGGGTTTCCAGGCCTCTCAGCATGTTGGTCACCAGAGCAGTTGGAGGAGGGACAGGGCTCCTTTCTCACCTTTTTTCAAAGAATTTAGGTCAAATACTGCAGTTGTGTAAGCAAAGTTCAAGCTGGTCATTAGGCTAATGTTGGGTCATCCCTGGACCTTCAGCCCTGAACTCCTGGGGATTAGCTGGTATGAGAACTGGTGGTGTGCTGACAGGTGTTTTTCAGGTTTTCAGGATGGTTTTGGGAAAAATTTGGCAAATATCTGATCTCCAGAGCCATTTCATAGTAGGCTCAGAGATATTTCGTTTGAAGCACTTTTTATAAAGTGATTTTTGCTTGAATTTATCATTTCCCCTTAGCCAAATGAGGCCAAAGTAGCCAAGCCTGGGCTGAGCACTTCTGCCTGGGGAGCTTCTAGGCCCCTTCATTTCCCATGTTCTTTAGAGGAAGGAGGCTGTGTCAGCTGCAGTTTGCAGGTAGATTTTTTTTTTTTTATAAAAAAAGATTTTATTCCATAAAAGGAAAAGCTCTTTGCTTAAAATTATGCTCTGTTTAGTATTGCCTTAAATTATTGAGAATATAGTGATGGTAAGGAAATCAACCTGTATGGTGAGGGGTGTGATGTGCAGAGAGTTAATCTCTGCTTTCTCTGTGCATCATGGAAGGCATCATCTTTCATTTCAGTCATTGATTAGCAGCTCCCAAACCCGCTCCATAGCCTGCAAATCCTGAATTCCGAACAACAGAGTTCACAGCTTGTAGTCAGAGCGGCGTAATTCAGCCTCAGCTGCTTTATGCTTTCTTTGTCTGGTCAGTCAGCTTGAAAATTTACCTGTCTGTAATGAAAAAGCATAATTGTACCCTTTGCGTGAGGTTTTGCTGAGGTTTAATTTATTTTAACTCAGTGTTGAGCCTGCAGTCGGTGCCGGCAGTGGGAGCGCAGGGGCAGCTCCCAGCTCTTGGCAGCCTGTTCGTGGTTATTGGGTTCCTGGGGTGCTCATAGGCCCTTCTCCCAGAATTATCCTGTTTATTTCTGCTCAAGTTTGTTGGTTGTGACTGTTTGAGTCGCAAACTTTACAGGTTACCCCGGCCTTTCCCCTTCCCCTGTGTTAACATGCTCCCTACCCAGGGAGTGTTGGCCATCCCGATGTGTGGAGTTGGCTGCCAATGACCAACCCAGCTCAGGAATCCACAGTGTTTTTGGGGTGTTTTGCTTCTCGTTGGCATTTTACCCTGGGCAGTGCCAGGCTCTCAGCCCTGCCCGTGGCTGTGGGCACCCCATGACCCCTCCTCATGTTCATCGTACCATGGCAGGTTATGAGTCTGGGTGGTAACAAACCAAGGAACTAAAATCTTATCTCAGTTCATGGTATTTTGGTTTTTATCTCCCCTCCTGCCTCTTAATTTATAAATGGTATTACCCAGTCCCAGGATCAGCTTTGAGAGATGTTGTTGCTCATGAGGGAGGTCTGGCTGTGAGCCGGGGTGCATGTGGAGCCTGTGGTGTGCATGGGGCTCCTGCCTGCTCTGCCCACACCAGGACTTGATGGTGGGGACAGGACCTGTTGGTGGGACTTGGGCACTTGCTTTAAGTTGCCCAGCTTGAAAGGAGGTAGTGGAGTCCCCATCCCTGGAGGTGTCCAAGGAATGACTGGACGTGTTCTGGGCTGGGTGACAAGGTGGGGATCGGTCACAGGTTGGACTCAATGGTCTTAGAGATCTTTTCCAACTTCAGTGATCCTGTGATTCTGTGCAGAGTTTGAGTATTTAAACTCTAAGGAACATGTGTTAATTACAGTGATGCCTTGAAGTTAAAGGAACTGGGATGGGAAAGCAGCTGGTTGCTGTGCCTGCTCAGGGTTGAAGGAAGGCACAGTTACATCAAACCCAAACCGATGTGCTGACTCACAGGGGATTTTGGGAGCTGGTTGAAGCTTTAACCTACCCTTGCAGCAGCAGAATCCTTACAACTGGACTCCAGAATAATTTTTCCTAAAAATCATGGGCTTTGGGGAAGTGCAGTTGTCTGATTTTTATTTTTATTTATTTTTTAAGCGATCACACCCCTGTGCTTCTGCCTCTCTTTTTATACATTTGCCATACCATCAGCTACTTTGAATGCTTCCAACTGAAACTAAACAGTAAGAGCTGTGGTGGAGGTAAAATACTATTTTATTTCACGAGGAGATTGGGGAATCTCTGGGTAAACAACCCAATTCAGCTTCAAAGCCTTTTCAGCTCCGATGCATTGTTCCTCCTTCAGCCGCTGCCTCGCACCCTAATAAAAGTGGAAATCAGGCGTGGGGGGAGGGGGACACAGCAGAAAACACAAGCTGAGAAGTGGAGATCAAAAGGACAAACAGAAGCAGAAGGCAGGGAAAGGGAGGCACAAAGAGTCACAGCTGAGCTGCGGAGCCTGGGAGGGATGGAGGAGAGACAACAGCTATTAGAGGAGGCTGGGAACAATGGGCTGAGCTTTCATTTGGGTTTAACAAAGCTGCCTTCCACCAGCGGAACTCCATGGATGCCGTGGCCTTAATTCATCTTGAAAGTTGTTGGCTTGCTGCTCGCTGGGGCTGGAAACACGCTTCAGTGTGGAGGCTGTCCCTTGTTGGATACATGGACCTCTCCATGGATGGGCCTGTTCGAGGGCCACAGGAATGAGTGTTTTCTCCCTGTTCCTATCATGGTAAAACATGTCCCAATTTGGGTTATAGAATCACAGGGTTCAATGAATTTGAGAGCTCATCTCTTTCTACCCCCTGCCATGGGCAGGGACACCTTCCACTAGACCAGGTTGCCCTGTCCAACCTGGCATTGAACACTTCCAGGGACGAGGGCAGCCACAACTTCTCTGGGCAACCTGTTCCAGGGCCTCACTGACCTTATTAGTAAAGAAATCTTGATTGGCAAGAGTTGGATTTGGAGGGACTGTGGGAACCAGCCAACAGCGGCTCTTTGCACTGGGAATGTCTCGCACAGCCAGAACGTGCTCCCTGAGCTTCCCCAGCTGATTAAACCAGTTCCCAAACCTGGCAGCCTGCAAGCAAACCCAGCTTTGAAAGTAAAGCCTCCAGGCTTTCAGGGCAAGTATTTATTGTAACAAATAATTTCTACTGGCTAAAGAATGATGAATATTATTTTTGTGGAGCCAGCAGTATGTGTTGCTGAGGTGAGGAGACTGGCCGTCGGTGTGGTCCCGTTCTGGCTGTGCTCCGGCACCTGTGTCCCTGGCACCCCACACCCCCAGAATGTGGGCACACAGGCTCAGTCCTGCCTTCCCCAGCTTAGTGCTGGAAGCTGCTTATTCCTTCTCTCCCATCTGCCTCGCTCCATTCAGAGCTGTGCCGCTGTGGGGGGCTGACCTACGGCAGCCCCGGGTCCTGGGGTGTCCCCAGGGCCAGGGGTACCGGGAGGTCCCTGGGGAAGGAGTGGGGTTTATCTGGCAGATGGGGAGGCCATTCCTCAGCCTCAGAGCTGGCTTTGTAAGGTTTTTCTTCTCGGCTTGATCCCAGGATGAGGGCTGTGCCATGCCCTGGGGATGCGGCTTGCAGGCGTTCTCAGCCTTCCTTAGGCCAGAGGAGTTTCTGAACCTTGGTTTGATTGTAAAAATAATCACTGGGAAGGTCAGTGCTGTTGTATCCTGCTCCTCCCTTGCTGCCTGTGTTTGCTTTCCTTTGTTTGGGTGCCTTCTTGCTCCGACTTGCCTCCCTCAGCCATGCTGGATGAGCTTTGTGGGGTGAACGCTTTACTTGGACACTTAATTAAAAGGAGGGAGGATGTATTCTAAAAATCCTTGGTTTCCTTGCCTGCGTGTAGCATGTTGCAAGGGTTGCTGAGCTGGTGGCGGGGAGGGGAAGCGAGTGCAGCGTTCAGCTGACAGAGCATCTGAATCGCCGGTTGGAGCCCGGGGAGTTCAGGAGGGGGAGGGAGAGTGAAATGGATGCTGAAATCCTGAATCTGCTTCTTAAATTTCCTCTCTCCCTGGAGAGGAGGGAGGGAGCAAAGTTCAGCGTGGTGTGTTTGGCTTGGCTCCCTCTTACCTGCTGTCTCCTCCCGAGTGAAGCACTTGTGGCAGGGATAAAGGATGGAGCTTTATGGTGGGAGAAAGGACTTTTTCCTTCAGCAACATTTGCTTGTTTGTGGTGGAAGAGCATTAGAAAAAATAATCCAACATTATTGAGGAGTGAGTGGGCGAATCGCTGCATCAACTGCCATGGTAACTCCTGAAGGGCTTCACCCAGAGCTGTCAGAGCTGGATTGTTAGTGCTGTAGTGACTTTTAATGTAGAATCCTTTCCAGACTATTTAATTATTTGGTCTCCTCATTTAAAAACAACACAAACCCCCTTTTCTCTGAACTACCTTCTCGATTATGTTCTCCTCTCTGACCTGAATTCATCTGAACCGTGGGGCCCTGAGTTGAACAGCATAACTGTGCTTATATGGAAGGAGCATGAGTGCTACTGCTTTGTATACTCATGGAATTAAGGTATTATGGAATGACTTGGGTTGGAAGTGACCTCAAAACCCATCTCGTAATCCAACACTCTTTAGTCCTTGTGGAAAGAAGCTCAATGGGCCTCAAGCCCAACAGGTGACTGGGAGGCCTCCTTAGGGATGCATCGCACAGTGGGATGGCTCCTGTCCTCCTGCCCAATTCCTTTGACAGGGTAGCCCAGTCCTACCCCTGCCAGGGCAGCTTGGGCGGTATTGGCTTTGGGACACCTCCATGGCCTCGGCACCACGTTCCTCTGATGGGAGCCACCTCCTCCTACCCAGCTGTGGCAGTAGCTTGGGTGTGCCGGGGCACCCAGGAGGAATGTGGGAGCAGTGTACCATCCCTGCTTTCATCTTCCATCCCTGTGTCTGCGGGAGTGTTCATGAAGGACATGTGATGGCTGGGAGGCCACTGTGTTTGTTGTTCATCAGGCTGCCCTGGCGCGTGAGGGTCACTGTGCAAATGAAACTCTGCCCATCTGTCCTTATTGCTGCTGCTTTATACCAGAAGAAAATCCAGGAACGAGGGCATTTAATGCTCTGCTCAGACATGGCTGGTCGAGTGGCTTTGTGGAAGCCTCCCATGGATGGACTTGGCCTGGGAGGTCCCTGGGCCTCACACTCATGTGGATGGGATGTCTCTGGGTGTGATGGGCACACGAAGATCTTGATGCTCAGTGATTTGGGGGTGTTTCATGGCACAGGATCCCAGTAGGATGGGCTGTAACTGCACTGGGAACCTCTGTGTGAGGAAGCCCGGGATTCTGGTTGTGGCCCTGGCAGCTTCCTCTGCAGCACCACCCATCTTAGCTTTGCTCAGCATCCCAATGGAGTTTAAAATGGTTTCATCCTGAATAATTTATCTCCCAGAGAGAGAGAGAGGCAGTGGAGGGAAGCGGGGAGGGGAGGACTGAGCACGGGCAGGAATGGGCAGTGCGGGGTGGGGATGGGGGGCACCCCCAGAGCAGCTCCAGGCACTGCCGGCTTTGTTGCTCCCGGCATTTTCTGCTGAACAAAAGCTCTGGATCCTGGGTAGAGGCTCCCGTGGGAGCCCTCGTGACCCCTGACCTGCCCTCCTGCCACCTCCAGGACCTCTTTGTCACCCGTGTGAGCAGTGGGCACGAGGGTCTGTGCTGCGGCCAAGGGGCGTTGTGGTTTGTTTACTGGAGCAGGACAGGGCTTTACTAGTGGTTGTGAGCTTTACTGAAGGGCTCCACGCTGGAGGAAGGGCTGCCTCCCTCCCCACCAGCCACTGTGCTGTCCTACTTCTCTCCAGGCTCAGCCAGCCCTTGCTGCAGCCCTACAAAGAGGTTTGAATGCATTAGTTTACATGGAATTAATCTCCAGATTCCAAACATGCTTTCAAGCTGGTTTGGCCTTATTTTCCTGCAAAAGGAGGCCAACTCCGCGTTGTAGGCAAGGGCTGTTGTAAGCGAGGGTTGAGCAGGGAGAGACCAGCACAGGCACCATATTCAGGCCATTAAAAGGAATTTCTGGCTCATGGACAAAACAAATTGAAGAATCTCCTTCTTTGTCACCACATCAGCAGTGATGGAAAAACAGAGCGAGGTTGTGGGGTGATCCTGCTGGTAACCACAGTACCTTTCTGAAGGGATTTGAGCTCCAGGTTTTCATAGGAAAATAATTAAAGATTTAAAATGTGCCACAAAGATTGTTAGAAAATCATGGGTGAGGGGAGTGACGGGAAAATGTTGTTACTGGGAATCAGGAGAAATTGGAATGCTGAACTAAAGTGAAGCGCTTCCAGCAACAGGTTGGTCCAAAATTCCCTCTGCTCCTTTGTGTGCTGCCAGCGAGGGAATGAGGAGCTCGAGCGCTCCCGGGATTTTTTTGGATAGCCTGTCATCCCTGAGAAAGGAACAGTTGTGTGGGGGTGGGGAGCGTTGTATTCAAAAGTGGGTGAAATGGAAACGAGCCAAAATTCTGCAAATTTATAAGGAGCAGCAAACAGAGATTTCTTTGAGGAAAGGTCGGAGTGTTCGCTGTGAGCACAGCCCCGGTAGGAGTGTGCGAGGAAATGGAAACTGTGCTCCACTCTACAGGGCTGTTTTCGTCCTTTAGCCAGGCAAAGATACACAAAGCTGCTTATTTTGGGCGGTGGTGGAACGTTTCTGTAATAATTTCAGCAAATTTAGCTTCACATAGAGCATCTGTAAGAGCAGCGCACCCCCAGCTTCACCAAGGGTGTTCTATGTGGTGGAAAAAAACTGCTTTCCCATGAATTTAATGGCTTTAGAGTGACAAGATGGCAGGGTTAGATGGGATATTAGGGAGAAATTCTTTCCTGTGAGGGGGATGAGGCCCTGGCACAGGTTGCCCAGAAAAGCTGTGGCTGTCCCATCCCAGGAAGTGTTCCAGGCTGGGTTTGACAGGGCTCAGAGCAACCTGGTCTAGGGGAAGGTGTCCCTGTCCGTGGCAGGAGGGTGGAATGAGATGAGCTTTAAGGTCTCTCCCAACCCAAACCATTGTGGGATTCTGTGAGTTTAGAAGTGGTTTCACCCAGAAGAATCTCTGTTGGGTTTATTTTTCCTCCCTGTTTAGTATCCTACATCTGCCAGGTCCTCATGCCTTGCTCATGGATAAATGTACAGTGTTCCTTTTGCAAGGAACCTGTCCTGGCTGTGGGTCCTGGGGAAGCTTTGCTGGGCAGAGATGAGGAGCACATGGGGGGGGGGGGGGCTCAGGCAGAGGAAAATTATTAGAGAAAGAGCTAGAATGGTTCTCAGGAGGGAAGAGTTGAGCTGAACACAGGAGTATCCCCGCGGGGTCCTCGCTGTGCACCTGGGAGCTGCCGGATCACTAATAACTCCTATTAGGACTTCATTTGGGGCTAACAATCCTTCCCCCTTGTTGACACGGAGCATGTAGAAGCATGTAGTGTTTGAAACACAATATGCAAAGCACCGTGTTAGTAATTGACTCCAGAACATTCCTGCGCTGCAGAGGCTGCCCACAGCCTGCAGATTTCATAAGCTCCTCTCTGAGCTGGCATAGGGAGGACATGGAAGCACTGAGCTGGAGTCACAAGAGAGCTTGAGCCATTCCCACAGTCCTCAGGCTTCCAGTGCCCGCTGGAGCCTGTGGGTATTTGCCCTTTCCAAAGGGAGGGAAATCCCAACCTTCTGCAGCTTCACCTGGTGTCGTGTCGCCAGAGCCAGGAGGGAACATTCCATTATCGGGGTACGGTTGTACCTCTGGATGAGGGCGAGGGTTTGGGCACGTGAAGTGGCCACGAGGTGCAGGGAGGTGCCGGTGGTGAGCACTTGGCCAGTTGCCCGTGGGCAAGCAGAAACCAGAGTTATCTCTGGCAGATAAGCACCAGCAGGAAAACACGCCAGTGCTTTGCCACGAACAGGAGCCTGGTTTGTCTGTAAACAAGTTCTTTCGCAAAAATGTCTGCTTGGGACGGCTGGCAGGGAAAGTGAGGAGCCAGGAGTGTGCACACGTCTGGCCAGGGAACAGGGAACGTTTCTGGGCACGGAGAGGAGATGCTGCAACAACTGACTCTGCCACTTTAAGCTGAATTAAAAACCACCCCAAGATCCACGCGGTGCTGGGCCGGAGCGCAGCCGCTCGCTGCAAATATATGAAGAAAAAGCCACCAAAATAGAAAATGTCATCATCGCTCACGGGGCGGCGGGAGCCGAGCGCAGCAAGTGGTGGCAGAGTGGGACAGGAAGTCTCCTCCCCCTCCCCGGGCAGAGCTGATCAAAAGGATGTAAAGCTTGTTTACAACATGTATGCAAAATACAGTTGGGAAGAAATCTGAGGGCTTTGCAGAACCAGCGCACTAGGAATGGGTGATGTCGTGCTAATGTAGGTCTGAGGCTGCTGAGCTTGTGACCCGGAGTCATGGAATCATTGAGTATCCGGAGTTGGAATGGACCCACAGGGATCATGACAACTCCTGGCCCTGCACAGGACACCTCAGCAAACCCACCCTGTTCCTGAGAGTGTTGTCTGAATGCTCCTTGAGCTCTGTCAGCCCTTGCGGCCGTGACCACTGCCCTGGGGAGCCTATTCAGTGACTCTAGGAGAAGAACCTTTTCCTGATATCCAACCTAAACCCCCCTAGCACAGCTCTAGCTATTCCCTCGGGTCCTGTCAGTGGTCACCAGAGCAGAGATCAGCGCCTGTCAGGTCATTGTCACGTTTAGGAGCAAAGCAAGACAGCACCTCTCTCTGTGGGGTTGCCTCCAGTGAAATGGATGTTTGGAATGCCCACTGGAAGCTTCCTGCACCCTTGCAATGAAGGCTGGTTGTCAGGAACTGGACACTTCATAGTGCTCCAGGAGAACCTTAGGCCCCAAGGGTGCTGCCACCCATTGGGCTGAGTGTTTTGGGTAATGCTGATGCCTAAAGGTAGGAAAGAGAATTTGACACTGGAAAGATGGACATTTTGGAGCTGCTTCAGAGTCCAGACCAAAATGGCAAAGGTGTCTCAGGACTGATGATGGATCAGGGATAGAGTCATTCTGCTGTGTGTGGAAACAGGTCAGCTGTACAGTCTGCAGCCTCGCTCACCTCCCTCTGCCTTGGCCAGAGGCTCTTCCTTACCTCACCGGGAGTCTTAAGGCTTAATCCATTGTTTGTAAAGCTCCTTAAGATCCTTGTTTGGGAGCACTGGAATCTGGAGGATTAAAACCAATTTATTTTTGTGTATCTTGTATAATGTGCGTCTCAAAGACTTTCCAAAGGAGGAGGAGTTGTGAGCCACAGGGAGATGGCAGGTCCGGAAGGTAAACACGAGAGAGGAAGCGGTGTGGAAGAACAAAGAGGGAAAAAGCCAAAGGCTGGTTCCCCATGGAGGAGACTTGGCTGTAAGGAGGGCAAGTTTCCAGCCCTGGAGGAAAAGGCTGGATGTAGCAGAGCGTCTTCCTCTTAATCCCACTTAAAGACCCATCTGGTCGGTGCTCCTGCCCTTCCCCACCTTCCCAATCCTCACTCTCTTGTCCCCTGGATGCACTGGCACTGTCCCTATGGCAGCTGCCACAGCCTCTCTCCCTCTCCTCACATGCCAGTGATGCACCGGAGAAGAGACAAACCTGGTGCTTTGGACATAGGTGGTGCCTTGGCTCCTGCGGAGAAGGAGAAACTGGTGATTAAATTCCTTCCCCAGGTGCAGGTCGGAGTGTTCTGCGTAGGTGTGTTGCCATCACGTGACTCTGCATTTGAAACACAGTGTTTTCCAACATGAACTTGTTTGGGGTCACAGGACAGGAGTCGTACTTGTATTCTCCATTGGGCTTCCTGGTTTCAGAGCTCACCAAGAGATGTCCTAAATACTGGTAAGGTTGCAGGCAAGCATTGGGGCATCCAAATGATGTCCAAGCACATTTGAGACCCTCAGGATTCTGTTATTTGAGCCTTATAATCCAGGAATAGGAGAGCTTGGCAGGAGCAGCCGTCGGGTGATACTGGTGGTGCTGGTGTGGGGCTGGAGCTGGTCCTGTGTGTTGGCAGGAAGGTGTAGGTGTGGCGTAGGAAAATTCCTGAGGTGTGGGTGTGCTGGAGCCAGGGAGGATGAGTGACTGGTGCCAAGGGCTGGGTCCGGCCAGTGCCAGGTCCTGCTCACTGGGAATGGTGCTTGGGAGCATTGGGACATGACAGGAGGGATGCTCTGGGTCCTAGGACACTGCTGGTTCTATGTCTTGGCACCATAAGGTTGGGGTTATCCTCAATACAGCAATATTTGTTGTTCCCCAGTCCCCCTGAGGTCAGAGTTAGGGAGTTATAACTCCTGGGTTATGGCATGGCTGGAGATTCCATGGGGAGTAGGTGGGACAGGCTCCCGCGTGTCTTTGCACTCGCATAACTAATGGGATTAACGTAGTATTCACTTAGAGAAGAAAAGAAGAGGCTGGGGCTTGAAAGGGGCTCAGAAGCCTCGTTTCACGCTTTGGGAGTGGGAAACACAGGCTGTTGAGCTTAGCAAGGAGAAAGTTGGGAGCATCTGGTTGGTTGGAAGCCTGGCCGTGCCGACTGGCAGCGCCTGGGCAGGGGCTGGGAGTGTGTTTGCCTCCCAAACATCTGCTGCCCTCGAGTTTTGGGTGACCTTGCCTGACACCCATCCTGCTTGGGCGTTAAAAATAGAGATGTCTCTGCCTGCTGGGAGTGGAAGCTGAAGAAATTAAAATCAAGAATCAAGTACCGGATTCCTTGCGAAGGTTGCTAGTAGGAGAAGACCTCAGGTTGTGGCTGTAGCAGATCTTGCATCCTGTAAATATTTGGGCGTTAGGCTCTTCATTAAATGCTCCCTTGGTTTGAAAATACTTGCTGTGGTTGGTCCACATCTGCAGAAATGCAGGAATTTGCTTGAGGAAGTTCTGTTGCCTCTTTGCTGAGATCCTACAGCAAGTCCTTCTGGATTGGAAAACAGTTCATTTTATTAATTTGAACTATTTTCCTGGTTTTGCTGTTCTTCGGTTCTCTCCCTTAAGTCCATGACTCTCTTGCCTGCTCCACTATTTAATCCTTAAAATCCATTACTTCCCACTCCAGCTCACCTGTTACTGTGAAGCTGAGCTCAGTCCCTGCAGCTCCAGGTGTCTTTGCTTTACCCCCCATGATCCAGCACTCCCTGATCCAGCACTCCATGCTGCCTTCCCTGCTTCCTATCTCACCTGAAAGTTATTTGATGGGGACTTGAAGTGCTGTTTGAGCTCTAGAACTAACATTTCCCTCCAAATATATTTTTCCTTTTGTTCTGCTTGATCATGCAACTATCAAGTAGTTTAAATAAAGCTGCTTTTTTTGTCTCCTCACTCTCAGCAGTGAAACACGAGAGCTCTGAGCAGGCACCATTATTTCCTCTTGCACAATAGAGAAATAATCTCAAAGCTGACTAAAGTTTCCCTGCCCGGTGACCTCGTGCATCCCCCATCCCCAAATCATTGTAGTGTTAGAAGGCAAACAGAATATTGTGCATTTCAGGAGAATTTTTGAATTCCTTGGGGTTAATCCATGGCACGTGAAGTAGAGCATGGCACAGAGCAGAGTTTTGTAAAGCTCCGCTGCTGACAGCAGAGCCGAGAGCAGATATTTCAGTTTTTGCTGCTGTCAGGTATAACCTCAGCTGGGGCAGAGCTGCTCCAGTGGGAGATGGGCTGTGATTGCTGTAGTGAGGAGCTTGGGTTGTGTTTGGAATGGAACTGAGGCCTGTGTGTGGTACTTGAGGGCTCTGCCTGTTTGTGGGGCCAGGATGGGACATGCCACGTGCTCGCTGGTCAGGACAGCCCGGGATTGCTCCATCCAGCACTCTGTGTGCTGGGGAGGAGCAGGGCCATGTGCTGTGTTTGAGGAAGAAGGGAAGCTGCAGATCCAGGTTGCATCAGAAGTCTGCTGTTGCGAGTGAGCAATAGCCAGTTATTCCTGGTGTCCAATCCTCCTCCTCTGCCAGGATTTGTGGGGTTTGTGTTCTGCTGTTTCACTGCACTCCCCGTCCCTGGAGATGTTCACGGCCAGGTTGGATGAGGCTTGGAGCAACCTGGTCTAGTGGCAGGTGTTCCTGCCCATGGCAGGGGGTGGAACTGGATGATCTTTAAAGTCCCTTCCAGCCCCAACCTGTCTGGGATTCTGTATTTCAGCCCCTGCATGCCCCAAACCAACAAGGTGGAGATATCTCTCCCTGCAGTATCCCACTACACTTTTATTGTCCTCTCCTTCTTGACTTCATTATGTCTTGATCTCTGTAACCTCTTTAACATGTGTAAATACTGAAATGAGATTATCTTTAAAGAGCCCTTTATTAAAAATGTACTGCCTGTCCTAATCAGGAGAAATGTGCCTGTAGCTGCGTTTCTCTTGCCTGCGTTTCCACAAGTAGGGAGGGCAGGATGGTGAATCATCTCACCAGGGCGACAGCTTGGGCTGGAAACCAGGCAGGTTTCCTCAGCCCCGCACCACTGCAACGCTCCCCACGGCACGGTCCCAGCACCTGCAGCCCTGGAACTCCACAGCACAGGAATGTAGGCCTGCTCCCACGGGAGGGTCCCAGAAGCATGTTCCTCTTGCTGGGTTTAGGTAACTATAAACCTCATTAACCTGCACTTGGTGGCCCTTGGTGCTGAGGGCCTGCTGGGCTCAGCTGACTTAGCACCAGAGTTTTTGGCCGAGCTGTGTCCCAGCAGTGCCAAGGGATTCTGGCACGGCTGGCTGATCTCCGATAAATCAGGAGACCCCAGAGAATATCCTCAGCTATCCGTTCCCAAATCAACCCTGGCTCTGAGCGGGGACATGGGACCTGCACCCCACAGTTGTGTTTGTGGGTGCCCAGGGCTCGCCCTGCAGATCCTCCAGGGGGGAGGGGGATCAGAGCAGAGGAGGATGGGGTACGGTCACTGTGAGGGGGCTGGCAGGGCACAGGCTACCCCAGGCAGAGGGGACATCCCAAACACCGCTTTAAGCCCTGCATGGGGACTTTGGGCCCTGCCATGAGACTGGCACGTGAGGGGCTAAATTGGAATGGGCTGCAGCTGCCTTTCAGTGCATGATTTAATGAGCTTCAATTCTCGGAATCTGGTATTTGCTACACAGAGCAGGGGCAGGAGAACAGGGGATCACTGGTCAGCCAAGGCCCTGGGGCCACCTGAAGAGCACGGGAGTGGTGTACCAGGGGTGCTGTGCCCCAGCACACAGTGCTGCCTGTCCTCGTCCCTGAGCACTGGTGTTAGTTCTATCCTGGGCCCTGGAACCCTTCCCTGGGGCCTTGCAGGCAGCTGTGCCTGGCCGTGCCTGGGATCCTGGCTTTTCTTAAGGGATTGCTGGAAACTCCCCACATCAGTGTGCTGTTGATGAGCAGGGTGGTCTCCCTGCTTTGCCCTTGGTGTTTATTACTGGAGCTAAGGAGCCTTTCCCTTACGGTTCTGGTGGAGCCTTCAGCGCGTGAGGATGATCAGAGAAGGGTTTTTTTTCCCCTTGTAAAATATATTCCAGCTCCAGTTTGTAATGTGGCGAGAGGGGGAGCAAGAGAAGGGAACAACAGCATTAGCGGATGTAGAAGTAGCTGGAATGAGAAGCTTTTGTGCCATTAATAACAGTCCTGGCGGGCAGCCAAGGCTGGGAGTGTGGGATTAGCCTGAACAATCAAGACTGCAGGATCAAAACAAGGAGGCAGGAACAGCGAGGTCACACTGCTGCCATCTGCGCTGCCGCAGTGGTGGGAGGGAGCGGAAGAGGGGCTGCGCTGGAGGAGCGATGCCGATGGCGCAGGCAGTGCCTGCCACCCCCAAACCAGCCCCGCGCCCCTGCCAGGGCTCCAGCCTTGGCCATCACCTCCAGGTCTCCAGGCATCTTCCTGGGCCTGTGGAGGGAAGGGTGGCTGCAGCGTGTGGCTTTTAGGAAATGGCTTCTGAAACACCAGAAGCGGCTCACTGGGGCTCAACCGTGCGACTCTTCCGGACTGATGGTCCAGCGGTGTTGTGGGGGGGTTGGAATGGGGGTCTTCACGTGACAGTGCCCACCTGGAGAGTTCCTGACTCCATCTGGTGACCTGGGGTGGGCAGAGGTCACCGGCTGAATTCAACCCCAGCTTTTGTGGGTGAACCAGCCGTGTCCCTGCCCGGCATGAGGGCCAAGGGGACCTTTCCGGAGGCTCCACATGTGGGTTTACATCACTCTTCCAAAGGAGTCCAAAAAGGGCTGTTGTGGTTTAAGCCCAGCTGGAAATAAGTGACCATGCAGCTGCTCTCTCAACCCCCCCTCTCTCCTTGCCACCCCAGTGGAATGGGGAGTAGAATCAAAGTAAAACTTGTATGTTGAGGTAAGAACAGTAAACCTTGTATGCTAAGAACATTTTAATAATTGAAAATAAGGTAAAATATAGTAATGATGGTAAATGATAACAATAATGATAACGGAAAGGGAAAAATTTGAGATTTCAGCTGAAAGATGATTTTTGAAGCAGATGGCAGCAAATCTTGTTCTGCTTCACTCAGGCCCCCATCAGCCTCTGCCGAAAAACCTTCTAAGAGTATCAGGAGCAAAACGATTCCTGTCGGTTGTGCCGCTTCTCCTCCCTTTTTCTGTGACCCAGTAAATCTCTCTGTCCTGTGAATGTAAATACAAAAGCTGAAACGCGAGAGAAGCAAAGCAGTGTCCCACAAACAGCCTCCCAGCTCTTGCTAAAAATATCTCGGTGCGGTGCAGTAACTCCCAGGCATTCTTTTGTCTGACTGCTTTTGAATTCCCTAATTGAAGTTGGTTGGAGGGCAGTGCACCAGCTTCCTGAATAGCTCAGATGTTGATTGTGAGTTAAAAAACAAGAGCAAAATTCTTTTTCCTTTGTGCCGCCGCGCTCTTATTTACCTTCCCCCCCCCCCCTCATTTTTAATCTCTGTATTTTTTTCACTTGCAATTTGATTTTGTGAGACAACCGCATTAAATCCGGCTGCGGGGAAGGGGCCGGGAGGCAGGGAGCAGGAAGACACAGTTTTGGGTACGTGATGCCACGTGCGCCTCGGAGCCGGAGCTCCATCGGAAACATCCGGGCTGGTGCAGAGATGCTCTGCAAATGGAGCTTAACATAGTAGGAAGTGTTAATAATATTCCTAATTGCCTCCTAATAACTAAATCTGTGGAATTTGGCACCAATTGGGATATAGTTTTCTCCTGCAATCTGTCCCTTCCCTCCAGAAAGAAGAAAGTTGCCTCCCTGACACACAGCAGCGATTCCTAAATTCATTGGAGGTACTGGGTGGAGTTTTCCAGGTTCCACGTGGCCTCAAACCAGTCAGTCCATGGAGCCTTTGAAAACTGTCTGTTTTGGTCCAGCACTCCAGACTTAACAGAGGAAGGAGAATAAGATCAGGCTGTTTCTCTCCTTTCTGCTTTTTTTTGGTCTTATTTTTCACTTGGACCTGGAACCTGATAAATCCGAGCTCATTTCGGGCACTCCCAAAAGGCTGTGGGAAGCATACACACTGTGTCTGGGTGGCTCTCCCACTCACCCAGAGATAGTGCCCTGGGCTCCCATGGGGACAGGAAGGAAAAGTTTGTGACAGATAATTTGTGATAAGTCATGGCCAGTCCAAGAACCTCCCCTGAATATTGGAGTAAATGTAAAAAATTGAAATATTTGTGTGTATATTGGTAAAAGGGAGAAACTACGAGTGCTCCGAGCTCTGGCAAACAAAAACAGACATTGCTTTCATGTCAGTGAATTAAAGGTTTGAGACTGGGATGGAGATGGGAGAGAAGCTGATTCAGATGCTTCTTTAGGAGCTGGGATTTATTCAGGTTCTCTGTGGTGGGAGACATTTCGTAGCTGCTCAGCAGCGGCAGAAAAACAAGCACAAATTTTTTTGTCTTCAGGGATAACTGCAGTGAAGCACGTGGGGGGAGGGCTGTGCCTGGACTGAAATACATGCCTGTCCCCCTGCAGAGCACCAGGCCCTGAAACTTCCCCAACAGACGGGGCTGGGGGCTGCTCCTGCCCACATAGCTGGAGTGGGGACTGGGCTGGCCTGGAAGGAGCTGGGCTCTTCCACTGCTGTCCTTGGAAATGGAGCATCTTCCTGTTTTGCCACACACAAAAATGAGATGCCAAACAGAGAGAACCTACAAGCTGAGTGTGCTATCTCTTGCTCTGCTATGGTGGAAAACCAGGAGGATTTGTCAGGAAAAAACGAGTCCTGCCTGCCCACACCCCACTTTTGGCACAGGGATGGGGGACCAGGTGGGGATTTCCACCTCACTTTCCTTGCCCCTCTTCCCGCAGGCAGATGGACTCTATAGGTGAGAAATACCCTTATGGATGCCCCATCCCTGGAAGTGCTCAAGGCCAGGTTGGATGGGACGTGGAGCGACTTGGACCAGTCGAAGGTGTCCCTGCCTTTGGCAGGAGGTGGGATGAGATGAGATGAGCGTTAAGGTCCCTTCTGGTCCAACCATTCTGTGATTCTATGATCATCCAAAACCTCCCTTCCTCTGCAAAACCATGGCCTGTTGCTCCCAGGAAGTTGAGGCATGGCCAGTGGTGTGGGGCTGGAGCTGTATCGCGACACTGTGATCTTGTCCCCTCTGCTCACCTCCCAGGTTAATGTTTAACCTCTTTGGGTTTCAGTCCCCAGGGTTGTTGGTGTTTCAGGGCACTTTGTGTGGGCTCTGAGCAGCCCCTTGGAGGGGTTCAGCTTATCGACTGTGCAGGAATGCGAAGAATTCCTGGGGAGGAAGATGAGATTTCCCGTTCCCAGTGGAGGGAAACCAAGCCTGGGCAGGTGACGTGGTGATGTTTTATACACACGGCAGCTCCCAGCTTCGGGAGCCTCTGCTCAGTTTCCACCTGGCCAAAACATTTCACTCTCACTGTGAACCTTAGAGGGGAGAGAGCTCCAGTGGAAAAGTTGACGCAGCCTTATCTGCCTCTGTGATAGAGGAATCCGAGCCCTGGCTTATGTCAGGCTGGAAGCTTTTCCCTTCCCTTGCAGCAAACTGCATACCGTTGCCTTGGAACAGCTCCTTCATCAGGGGCACATCCTTCAAGGAGCGTGATGTGGTCAAGAATACGGATCTGGGTTCATTTTCAATGCATATTGAGTTCCCTCATGGCTGTCTTTGTTAACCCAGTGTCTCTTGAATGGTCCTCTTTGGAGTGCTACAGCGTTCCCAGCATTCCTTCTCCAGAAACTTCAACCCTTGCCTTCAGTGTGCAATTATTCTTGCAGGAGACATTAAGGTCATCTGTTCCCCTCGTGCAGTAAGTGACGCTTCTACCCATGACTGATGCTGAACGTAGTCCGGGGTCACCTTACCCAGCACTCGGTGCCTGAGGCTGCTGTTGTGGCGTGAACAGGCTTCCAAACTTTGTTAGCAGGGAAAAACCCTGGAAATAAATTTGCCAGCAGTGCCCAGACCCCCTCGCTGGTGAGGTGGAGCCATCCTAGCTCAGCCTGGCGAGGTGGGATCTGCCCCTCCCCTTGCACCATAACCCAAATAACTGACCTGAAACGGCGGCTCTGGGGTCAGGCCGACATCTGGCACCGCAGCCAGCAGGGGAGGGAGGGGGAAACACTGGCTGAAAGGGAAGGAGCTGGAGGAGGAGGGGAAGGGCGGGGGGGGGGGGGGGGGGGGGGGGGGGGGGGGGGGGGGGGGGGGGGGGGGGGGGGGGGGGGGGGGGGGGGGGGGGGGGGGGGGGGGGGGGGGGGGGGGGGGGGGGGGGGGGGGGGGGGGGGGGGGGGGGGGGGGGGTAAGGACAGAGCCGGGAGCTCCTGGAGCTCCAGGGTGAGACATTAAGCAGAGAAGGGGCAGGATCTAATGCTCAGTGATTTTTGCAAGCGGACGCCATGGGCTGGCTCGGGGCGGAGGGCAGCGTGTTTTCAGGGAGGTACCACAAACAACAACAGGGGCAGTTAATTGCCATCTCTCTGTCACGCCCTGGACTGCATTTGTCTCGGGGCAGGATGTGTTTGCAGATGGATTTTGGAAGTAGCCGAGGATCAGATGGTTTTTGTTCTTTGGTTTCGCTGTTGGTGCTCGGTGACGCGGAGCTGCCTCTGCCTTCAAAGGCCGTGTCTAATGTTACAATTTCCTTCCTGCTATGAGCTGCTGTTCTCTGTGCTCACACCTTTCTGGAAACCTTTCAGGCTACAGTATTCCCTACTTGGTTTTGTATTACAGGAATCTTTTTCTGACGGGGTTGAGAAAAACCTTTTCACTTTAGGTGCATAAAGCAATAATAATCTTTTCACCTACTAAAAAAAACAGCCCAAGGTTTCAGGAGACTGAGTCTGCTGTGATGTGTTCTGGGGAGGGAAAAACATTCCCCCAAGTGGAGAAGCTTTTGCTGCCGAACCAGGTTGAGGGTTGATGGTTGACGGTGTGCTGTCCTGGTCAGAATCCTCTTCCCTGGTTGCCAGGGGGTGAGGACTCCCATGCTCCCAGCTTCCATCTGTTTCTTTCTGGAAAGGTGGCCAGGCATTGGAAGGGGCTGCCCAGGGAGGTAGTGGAGTCCCCGTCCCTGGGGGTGTTCAAGGAACAACTGAATGTGACACTCAGTGCTCTGGGCTGGGTGATAAGGTGGGGATCCATCAAAGGTTGGACTGGAGGGTCTTAGAGATCTTTTCTAACATAAATGATTTTGGAGTAGTCTTAAAAGCCCCCTTCCCTTTGCACACTCTGTGTAGGTGAACAAGGCTGTTGTGCCTCTTGCAGCTGCCAGTTTAATGCTCTAGTGTTGCATTTCCTTGCAGAAGGCTCAACCTCACAAGGCAGATTAGGACTGAGAAAATCCAGGTTCCATTAAAAACCATTGGAAATGAGTTCCTAGGTTGTTCTAAGATAAATCAATAATGCCTGTAATCTCCCTGGCTGGACTTAGTGACCGAGCCAACCGTTCATTTAACCACCTTTTATTTTTTTAAAGCACTTTCAAAATCATTCCTGTCAAGACCAACCTCTCAGTCTGAATTGCTATTATGAAACTCTCAGGCAGCATTTGGTTTTGGGTGATTCCAAAGCTTTGGTAATTCCCTTAGCCCCGTGCTTAGTAACCCTGCAAGGCTGAGCCTGTATCAGTTCTGAGGGAGCCACAGAATTCCTGCAAGTTTGGGAGTGGAAGATGCTGTGGGTTTGGGAGTGGTGCTGGCTGAGCCTGATGTTTGGTGCATCCCTGTCCCCCTATGCTGCCCTGTGGTTGGTGTGTGTATAGAATGATGGAAGGAGTTGCAAATGATCCCTTTTTTTGGTACAAATTCGAAGTGATTGAATGGATTTTTGTAGATGATAACTGCTTTGTGTCACGATAGTCATCTTTTTGATTCTCTAGTAGGAGCCTCGGATAAAAGTTTGTCATCTCTTGGAAGCTTGGCCTTGTTTAACAGCACTTGAACTGTCAGCTATTGAAATAATGTCTTGAATGGGATAAGATTTGGCTTGATATAGGGCTGGGGTCTTGGAAAACCTATAATTCCTCCTCCTCGTCCCCCCATGTTGCTATTACTATCAGATTTTTCTCTTTAGCTGTGGCACAGAGAAGATTGAGTTGCTGGAACATGATCTATATTTTGATTACTAAAAATCTTAGCGCTGCTAATTTAGTCAGCTGGTACGTTACGAACGTAGGGTCTGTGTGTTCAAACTGTTCTTGGGTTTTTTTTTTACTTAATAAGTTCTTCAGATAGTTGCCATGGAAATAATCCTGGATTCGGGGAGGATGTGAAGGCCCCGAATACGCCGGCGCGGTGTTAGCGGCGTGTGGTCTGCACGTTCCAGACTCGGCTCCAGGACACAGCCCGGTGTTGTGACCAGTTCTGGGAAACTGGCTTGGTCCTCCCATGGCTGTCCCAGTTCCCCCTTTTTGGAGTTTTGGGCAGAATCCCCCTGATTTTCATAGTGCAGAAAGGTTGAAGGGAAGGCTCACTGCTGTTTTTCAATGTTGATTGTGTTTTTCTGTCTTGTCTTTGCCTGAATCACACTAATATGAGCAGGTTTGGCTGCTGCCTTCGCCTCACCTGGGCCTCTGTGGCTGCTGAGAGTTGGTGCCAAATCTGGGGAGATTCCCCTTGCTCCACTCCTGGGTGCAGCTGTGCCGGACAGTGCCGATGCTCCTGCAGCAGGAACCTCCCCCAGGCCCCTGTTTGTGCTGCACAAGAACAAACCTGCTTCCTCTGACCCTGAGTTTTCTTTTTCAACAACTTCCTTTTTGTGCAGATGTTGTGTTTTTGGTGAAATCAGTAGGTGTTGCTTTTCAGACACAATCATCAGAATTCATTTTGTGTGTCTTAAACCAAACTTGGGCGCTTCTGGCTTGAAATAAGGCAGCCAATCCTAATTGCAGGAAAATTCAGGTTGTTTTCCTGGCTTCACAAGCCTTGAAAAACACCTTATTATTTAAGCTGGAATCAACTTTAGTTTGAGGAACGAGGCAGATATTTGGGATATGTGAATCCTGTGGGGCAGGACCAAGTGCAGGAGCTGCTAAAGCAGCAGCTCATCTTCCTGTACCCAATTGCTGCCAGACCGATGTCCAAGGGAGGCATCTCTCACAGTGACAGAGACCTTCAATCACAGAATCCTAGACTGGTTTGTGCTGGAAGGGACCTTAAAGCTCATCTCGTTCCACAATGATGTGTTTTGAAGGTCTGAAGAGTTGTGGTAGATTTAATTTTGGGCAAATAGTGGAGGAGGTGTGTTGATGAGTTGTAGGGATGAAGCCTTGAGAGCCCTTTTCCTGCATGGTGGGCCCGTACAATGTGATCTGCCCCTTTCCTTGGTAGTGAAATACAGATGGATCACAAGATGGGTTGAGTTGGAAGGGACCTTAAAGCTTGTCTCGTTCCAGACCTTGGCTGTGCTCTTTAAATTGTATCTGAAATAACAGCCTATGAGAGATTTTTCCTTTTTTACACATATATATTAATTTAATTAATTTTTTTATTATTCCTGAGAGCTCAAGTGCACTTTCTGCTGCCCCCCTCTTATTTACATACATTATTGAGCAGCTCTTGCTGGGATATGGAGGGAACCATGCAGTGCAGCCGCATGATAATGGAGATGGAGACCCCATCTCTCTGCCGCCATCCCACCTCTCACCCCCAAACACCTGGATCACTCCATGTCTCAATCCAGTCATCACAGCAGTCTCAAAGGCAGATTTTAAAAAGCCAAGTCAGCACCATGACAAAGATGACTGAGACCCCAGCAGCTCGGTGTAGACCCCACCTCCCTGTTCTTATTCCTATTCCAGGCAGCAGCTCTGCATCCTTTTACGCTGCGCTGGGTGTATTAAATTAGGGAGTGGAGTGACAGCTGGGCAGGAGCTGGGAACAATGCAGATAAAGTTGGCTTTCAGCGCCGTGACCCTCTCCAGGCTGCACGCCAGGAGCCTATAAATAATTGATAGGAGCAGCCACCCTGGCCAGCACGTTAATGTACCGCACGGCTCCGACGGCGAGCGGAACCGCGCTCCCCATTACATCACCGGGCTCTCCGACCGACAATGTCATCTCTCTGCTTTTAAATAATAAATTGCACTGGGACTTGAAACACTCCTTCACCCCATTCAAGCCTACCGGGATGTGCAACTACACAAATGAATTTTACAGATGATAAAATAAATTTTGTATCAAGCTGAAGAAAATTCCTTGCGGGTGGAGTTCAGCCCCGTGGACTCGCCCGACATCGGTGGTGGGTTTAAGGGATCAAAGGCAGTGGTTCCGGGTGGTGACGTTGGATCTGGCTCGTTATCTGGAGTGATTTGAAAGCATGATTTGGGGTCACTGGCCTAAGTTCATGGGTAGTTTCGGGAGTAAAGTTCTCCGGTGTTGCAAGTCAGAAAATCCCCCTTGGCCAGGGCTGTGTCCGTGAGCGGAAGGTGTGTGAGAGGCACGTTCCGGCTCCTTGATCCTGCAGCTCCAGGGCTTTTGCTTCCCATGGCTGGAGCTTCTGAACAGTGAAAAAAGCTTGATGTAACCCAAACCCTGAGTTCTCTTCCCTGAGTCTTTCTGTTACTTCCTGCTTATCCACAGATCTGTGGAAATAAGCTAAAATGTGCTTTGACTGTTCTTAGAATCATGGAATGGTTTGGGTGGGAAGGGACCTTAAAGATCATCCAGTTCCAACTCCCTGCCATGGGCTGAGACACCTTCCACTACACCAGGTTGCTCCAAGCTCTGTTCTAACTGACCTTTCCAGCCTCTTGGGATGTGTGTGGGGTGTCCCTGATCATGTAAGGGGTACTCTTTTGGTGGACTTTTTATGCTTATTTTTGTGGGGCTCCAAGGGTTTTGAAAATATAATTAAAAAAACCCCCACATCCTAGGAGTGCTAGACTAGAATCCACAAGCATCAGGAACTGGGCAGGTTGTGGTGCCCTGTTCCTAATAAATTAGTGGAGAATAAATGGCGAAATCAAACTGGAGAGCAGTCAGCTGATAATATGGAAAAAATGAGTGTAATTCTGGGAAAATGGGGAGCAAGGACCAAGAAGGATTTGCTCAGCACTGAGTATGAAGTAGAGTCACAAAATCCTTTAGGTTAGGAAAGACCTTTAGATTATTAAGACCACCCATTTCCCCAGCACTGCCAAGGCCACCACTAACCCATGTCTCCAAGAGCCACATCCATGTGGCTGTTAAATCCCCCCGGGAGTGGTGACTCCACCACTGCCCTGGTGAGATGTTTGGAACCCTCTTCCAGGAGTTACCTGTCCTGTGACTGCACCCTACAAGTCTCAAACTCTGTGCAGGATGACTGAAAAGAGTGGTTTCTCACCTTCCAGAGCAGGAATTAGGGGAATGATGATTTCCAAACCAGGAAATGAGCGATGGTGCAGAGCTGCCTAAGGAAGCGTAAGCTGCTTACGGTGGATTAGATGAGTGCCTGCTTAGCTCTGCAATTAGATGGGGAGATGGTGTGATAAATCATGAGTAACCAGCTTACCTGTCCCGTGATGTTGTTTATCTCTGGGCACATGTGCACCAGTTTCCAGAGGGTGGTGGAGCATCTGCTTTTAAAGGCATAGGTCTGGAAAACAGGGTGAATGGATGTGCTTTTTGTACAGTTTTTGGGAGTGTCTTTGCTATCCTTGAACATCAGGTTTGCCCTGGAGTTAAGCTCTTTCCAGAGGAGCCCAGATGTGTGTCACTGGATCAGGGTGACACTGCAGGGGTGGCTTGTGTTTCCCAGGGGGTCTTCCTTCTATGAGCCCAGGGTGCTCCAAGCCCTGTCCAACCTGAACACTTCCAGGGACGGGGCAGCCACAGCTTCTCTGGGAAACCTGTGTCAGGCCTACCCACTCCCACAGGGAAGAATTTCTTCCCGATATCCCATCTATCCCTTCCCTCTGTCATCCCAGAAGGCTGCTGAGATCACACTGGTAGCCTCAGCCTCTGCTCCTGACAGCAGAGAGCGGGAGATGCTGCTGCACCTCCGTTCGTGGTATGTCCATCTTCTGGTTCCCACACTGGTTGATCCCACCAGCACTGCTCTCTTCTCTCCCTGAGGCTCCCAGAAGCTCCATCCTTCCCTGCATCTCACCTTCCTGAGCTCAGGAAGGGCCTGTGCTATTCTTAGCACCTCAGCAGAAGCCACATACAGGAGCCTTTGATGGAGGGAGCAGGAGTAACCATGGCATTCTCCTGGAGTGGGGAACCATGGATTACAGCCACTAAAAGGCATAAAGCAAATAGCAGGATTATCCCTGGCATGGTGGTTTTCTAGTGAGCAGAAGGCACTGCCTGACTTTCACATTTAGGTGAGGCACTGTAAATAACCTGCAGTTAAAAAATAATGCTAATTAAATTCAGATGCAATAACGATTAACACTGCTGAGCTCCATTCACTGGATTTCCTCGTGACTCTAATTGACAGAGAAAAAACTCCGACCCTACATGGAAGAAGGAGGAGAGTTGCTTGCTTCTGACTCTATGCTGGATCCTCATCCTGATGCTGCTGTTAAGATCACATTTACCCTTTCCCTGTTTTATTATTTTTATTTGTAATAAAAAAGACCACTTAACAGAATCCCAGAATCATTGAGGTTAGAAAAGACCACCAAGACCACTGAGTCCCACCTGTGACCGATCCCCACCTTGTCACCCAACCCAGAGCACTGAGTGCCACATCCAGGTGTTCCTTGGACACCTCCAGGGATGGGGACTCTACCACCTCCCTGAGCAGCCCCTTCCAATGTCTGACCACCCTTTCTGTGACAAAATGTTCCCGATGGGAATCTGGGGAGCTTCCCTGAAGCTCTGCCCATGTGGCACCCTGGGGTTGTCCCTGCTTGTGCATGGTGGGTGCTCACACTGAGCCCCCCAGCACCTCCCTCACCTTGATGCAGAAGGCACCGTGCTCTTCTCTTGCCTTGATTTTCCAGAGGAGAGGGGAATGAGACTGGTGGTTTGTGCTGCTCCCGCAGCGTTCCCGGGGTTCACTTAGCATGCAAACGGTGTTCCCTGCACAGCAAATTCTGCTTTCAAGTTCAGCGAGTGCTCAGGCTCTGCCTAAATGGGCCTGCTAAAGATATTTTTTGACATTTGAAAATCCTATTAAGGCCGTTCCTCCATCTCCCCTCGCTCCCTCCCTGCTGCCAGCTCACCATGGAGGCTCCGCAAAGGTTTCTTTAGGCGGCCGGGTCACGTCCTGCACAACAGGCCTCGGGAATATGGGTCACAACGAGACGAGGGGAACAAAAAGTATATTGTCCTCGTGTCTTACGCTGATGGCTGATTGAGGGACTCCCTGAACGGGCAGTTTAGGTTCTTAATGAGGTACCAAACATGAGGTAATTCAGAATATGCCTCTTTCAAGCTGCATGGCCTGCCAGGAGTGGGTTCCTCGCGCCTGCTCCCGCTCCTCTTTTCCGAGGGCATGGGCCTGGCAGCACGTCCTCGGAGAGGAGTTTGCCACGGTTCCTGTTCCTGTGTGAGTCAGTGATGAAGCCCATGAGCACATTGTTGATTTTCTTATTTACAAATAATTCTCATAAGTTGAAGCTGTTACTCATTGACTTTATAGCCAGGGCTGGAGGCTGGAGTGGGCCCGTTCAGCCTCTTCTTCTCCGGGCGTTTTAAAACTAAATTTAAGGAAAGATTTCTGTTAAATCCTCGTTTTCTGGGAAATTCCTGAAACCAAGAACAGCCTGCAGTGGGACAATCACCAGTTGTGCTGGTAGGTGTGTAATTACTTAGGTTTTGGGGAGCGGGGATGCAAACAAGTTTGCATACATTGAATTACAGGCTGTGTTTTAATAGTATGTTTTTTAGGTCTTGGCTTGGATCCAGAATTTTTTCGTGCTATTATCCTCTATTTACAGCTTTCAGAAATCAGCTGATGTCACTGCACATATGTTTAGAGCCGTTGCTAAGGTGATTAGCTCCAGAATTCAACGCCTACGCAGCGCTGATGAAAGGCTGAGAAACTGCTCGGCAGCGTCTGTTCGGAGCTTTGTCGGCTGCAACTATTAAGAACCATAAAACAATATTACCCAATTTTAGGGTAAATACGTTGGCCTTGACTGATAATCATGCATCAGGTTTTACAGGAACAGAGGCTTTATCTGGCACGTTTAACTAAGCCTGAGAACATTTTTCACCAGGAAGGTATTTAAAATTGCCTCGTTCCTCGTTTCCATGAGCCTCTGCAAGGTCGGTGTGTTCAGGGTTTCCTCTGCCAGGAGGTGACAGTCCAGGGCCAGGCTAGATGTCCGTTGTCTGTCCCCTGGGTAGGGACACCTTCCACTATCCCAAGTTGCTTCAAGCCCTGTCCAACTTGGCCTGGGACACTCCCAGGGATGGAGCAGCCACAGCTTCTCTGGGCAACCTGTGCCAAGGCCTCACCACCCTCACAGGGAAGAATTTCCTCCTATTATCTAATCTAAATCTCCTCTTCTTTTAGTTTAAAGCCATTCCTCCATGTCCTGTCCTTCCAAGCCCTTGTCCAAAGTCCCTCTCCAGCTCTCTTGGAGGCACTGGACGGGGCTCTAAGGTCTCCACAGAGCTTTCTCTGCCCCAGACTGAACACCCTCAGCTCTCTCAGACCCAGAAATACTCAGACTCTAATGGGAGTCTGTCCTCTGTAAAAGAAAGAAAGTAATTTACCTTTCTCTCCCCTTGTAGACAAGGAGATCAAGTTGCCTTTCCCCCCAGGACTGGGATCCTCTTACCTGCCCAGGTCCTGCTCCCAGACCAGCAAGAGAATACCTTTATTCAGGGCAGAGAAGCCATGAAATACAATCAAGTTGCCCACTGCCTGCACCAAAAATGGGCCACCAAGTTACATTTCATAGGTGAAAACTCCTTTTTTGTTTGAATCAGTGCTTTAATTATGTACACAATATTGTCTTTGCAGTCCAAGACACTTTGGTGTCCTTAAAAAAAACCCTAAAAATTAAAAATCTACTATTTAAGCTGTGAAAATATGTGGGTAAATATATATATATGTGTGTCTTTTCCCCCAGTCATCCGATATCATAGATGTTCACAAGCATTTTCTTCCCGGGGAGTTCACTGCTCTCCCACTGATTATTTTTTCCTTTCCTTTTTTTAAAGGAATCTGGTGAAGGCTTGACCTAGTTTGGCTGTCATCACACCGTGAACAGTGCAAGCCTTCACCTAACATAGCTCCCTATATTTTTGTTCTCTAGGCTGTGCAAAAATAGCCACACACAGCCAACAGCTGGGTGTGAGCAGCAGCCACGTGGGATTTGCAAGGACTGGGGCTGGAAAGGGGGTTTGGCTCATTCCTTCCCTGCTTCCAGCATTGGGGGGTGTCTCTGGGAGGAACCTGCATCTGGTCAGTGGAAGGGGAGCCCTTAAGGGGGATTGTAAAAAGGAGGGAGAAGGACTTTGGACAAGGGTCTGGAGTGACAGGGTAAGGGGAAATGGCCTCCCACTGCCAGAGGGCAGAGTTAGATGGGATACGGGGAGGGAATTCTTGGCTGTGAGGGTGGTGAGGCCCTGGCACAGGTTGCCCAGAGAAGCTGCGGTTGCCCCATCCCTGGAAGTGTTCAAGGTCAGGGGTCTAGTGGCAGGGGGTGGAACTGGATGAACTTTAAGGTCCCTTCCATCCCAAACCATTCCCTGATTCTATGAGATGTTTGTGTGCAGAAGTAAAACCTGGTTTACAGCTCCTGTTCCCTCCCAAAACGAGGAGTTTGGCTGAGGGATCAGAATCTCCAGCACTGATAGGAAGCACATCTTTGGGCAGTGGTCAACCTTCCTCATCTGGCTCATCAGCACCTGCATGCCCTGGGCAGGAGGGGACCATCCCTGGAGAGGCCCCCATTGCCTGCCCAAGGTGGTCCATGCACGGTCCAGCCTCACTAAACGTTCTCCCTGCATCTTAAATGGGCCCATTCCTGGGACTTATGGAGTGGATTTTTCTTTGTTTGAAGTGGGTTTTTTGGGTGGATCAGCTGGGAACAGTTGTGGTCTTGCTGTATGGGTTCCCATGTCCAGGGTCTGTGCTGATCCCCTCAGAGGTTTCCAGTGAAGGAGAGGAAAGGTGCTGATGAAGCTCATCATCCTTCCATCCAGTCTGTCTTCCAAGCTGTCTTTGTGCCCCTTCCCTCCTCCTCCTCCCTCAGCTTTCCTGTCCTGGGCTCAGGGATGTTCCCAGGGCTCCGGGAGGGTGAATAGAGGTTGCATAACCCAGCTCCTGCTCCATGGGGCCCTGCTTCTGGCCTGGATTCTTTGGAGTGCTGGGCTCTCCCCTGCCATCACCTTAAACCTGTTGCCTTGTTGCTGGGGCATTGAACAGTTCCCACAGAGCCTGTTCGTGTGTGGGTCACGTGGGGACCTGCATGTGGGGGGTGCAGCCATGTAAGCTCTCCTGGAGATTTGAGCTTTTATTCTGGGAATCCAAATATAGTTCCGTGTGATCAAGTGCTCACGAAGAAATGGAGTAATCCATACTTGGGACAAATCCAGGGCTTTAAATTCCAAACAGCCTCGTTCCCGGCAGCATGTGCTGAGCTGAAGGCATTGGGAGAGTCAAGGTCTTTGCTTCTGGTGGTTTAATTTGGACAATGAGCGTCACTTAATAGTGGCGTTTTATTGCATTCGTTTCACTCTTCCTTTCCAAAGAATCCTTGTGTTCCATTCAGTCTCCTCCCTTTGGATGCTAATGGACTTCTGCTGGGATTTTGGTGCCTGAGACAATGCCCCCATTCAGGGCCTGTTACAACGGGGAGGGGCAGTTCCAATGTCAGTTAATATGCAAAGCCCCATCCTAATCAATGCTTTTTGCGTGTCCCGCTCCCACAAAGTGCTGAACTGGTCCTTCTCGGTCCACACGTTTCTGTGCTAAAATAAACGCATTCCTCATGCAGCTTTTAGAAATCAAGAAAAAAAAAATTTCCCAGTTCACATTTCAGCAAGAGCAGAGCATCTGCAGGAGTCAGGGTGGGAGAAGAGCAGTGCATTGTGATGGCCACAGCTATTTTTGACTGGCCTTTTTGAAGGCACCACAAATAGCACTTGGTCCTCGCATCCTTCATCTGTGGGGCAGAGGGACGATGTGGTGCTGAAGGGTGGCGA
Organism: Empidonax traillii; assembly: GCF_003031625.1. Classification (NCBI taxonomy): domain Eukaryota; kingdom Metazoa; phylum Chordata; class Aves; order Passeriformes; family Tyrannidae; genus Empidonax; species Empidonax traillii. The sequence continues at coordinate 2,001,648 of NW_020955216.1, forward strand.
CAGCAGAAGGTGCTACCACGGAATGAGGGTGTTGTGAGACCCTGGCACAGGTTGCCCAAAGAAGCTTGACCACTGGAAGTGTTCAAGGCCAGGTTGGACAGGGCTTGGAGCAACCTGGTCTAGTGGAAGGTGTCCCTGCACATGGCAGGGGATGGAACTGGATGAGCTTTCATGTCCCTTCCAACCCAAACCATTTTAGGATTCTGTGTTTTAACTTGCTGTTACACATCCTAGCAGAGAACCAACAGAGCCATATTTTGCTGTAACTCCAATGCCAAAATATCCAGTATATCCCAGTATTGTGGGATGTGCTGGGTGTGGGGACTCAGCGCAGTGGGGAAGCACTATCCGTCCTGTCAGCCCAGCTCCTGCACAGCCTGGTGTGTCCTGCACAGCATGGCACCTGTATGTCACACAATAATCCTGCATTTTATAAAAACCACTGGCTCAGGAACTGCCTGGTTTGTCCTTACCCCCATCTGTCCATACACCCCTTTGTCCATACACCCTCTGGTCAGTACCCAAAGGAAACAATCACACTTTGTGTTTCACAAGCCATTTTTAATCTCTTGGCTCAATCCCAGTCACGAGGCTCTGAGGTGAAAGGGCTTAGAGAGACCAAAATGAATTGGGCCCGTCCCCATCAGCACCAGGAGGTGGCCACAAGGGATGCAGACCTGGAACAGCCAGACCGTGTGATCCGACATGCCAGGAAGTGCAGGAGGCCCCCCTGCTGCTTGAGTTGGCCTCGGGAATGGTCTGGAATGCAGCAGGCCCCACGGTGGGAACAGGAGGCTCCTGAGATCCATCTCTGGTGGCTCCCAGTGGTGTGGTGCCACTGGATAGGTCTTTTGGCAGTGGCATTGGAGCCGGTCGGGGCTCATGTGTGGCTTTAAGAACTTTGTCACTCGTGCTGTGTTGGTGTGAAGAGTTGTTTGACCTCTGATAAGTGATGGATTAGCTGGGAATGTGGGCTGGAGCCCTGGCCCTCCAGTCCCAGCACACTGAGCTGTGACTCTTAGGAGCATCAGTATGGAATCATGGAATGATTTTGGTTGGAAGGGATCTTAAAGTCCATCTCGTTCCACTCCCTGCCACAGGCAGGGACACCTCTCACAAACCAGGTGTCCTTCAAACCCACACCTGCACTGACTATCTGGGGAAGAACTGCCTCAGAGCATGTCAGGGGGTAATTATATGTGGAGTTTACCTTGCCATTTATCTCTTGGACTTCATGGAATTGTTCTCTTTTGCATAGAAGGTGGGGTTGAGGGGGAACACTGAAGCCCCTCGTGCTGGGGGAGCTGCTGGAGTTGTTTCCTGCCCTGGCATCGCTCTCTGATGGCTCTGCCCACACACCCCAGGTGATGGGCTGCTGCAGTGCAATGGTTGGGTGGGATGGGTTGGGTGCCATGAGGTGGGACAGACTTTATCCATACTGCACCAAAGCGTTAACATTTTCCCTGGAATTTTAAATAAATCCCTTCATGTGCAGGCTGGGTTGTGACTCACACCCTTGGGCTGATGGCAGCAGCAGCGTGGTGAGCTCGCACTGAAATGAGGACAGAACTTGGCCTCTTAAGGCTTGTCACGTGTTAAAGATGCAAAAGGATGTAAAGATGCAAAAACACAAGGATGGGAGAGAAAACCAGTGGGTGAAGTGCCCTGATCCAGCAATTCCTGTCCGTTCAGCTGTTTCCAGCTCCAGACCTAGAGCATTCCCTGTGCACACACACGGTTATGGGCACTGTATTATGGCCAATAACTAGAAACAGGTGCTTATTAACATTAGAGAGCCAGAAAACAGCCCTCTTTGTGGTGTGAGGATATTGCCTCGTGCTCTGTGAAATGCGGAGTGTGTCTTTAAAATGGAAGAGAGTGGAAATGGTGCTGTGAGTGATCTTTGATTCCGCTATGGAAACCTGATTTTTAAGAAGGGGGAAAAAACAGAACCCCCCCCCCCCCAAAAAAAAAAAAAGTAAGCTAAATTAAATATACTGGTTATAGCTCTTCCTATAAAATCACATGGCAACGTCTGGGTCCAGGGGAGTTGAAATGTGAAGAACAGTTATGGGAAATCTATTTGGGGAGGTCTGAAGGGAGAGGAAGAGAGGAGAAAGTACAACATGAATGGATGACTTGACTTCAAATCTCTGCACTTTGACTTAGGGAAAATAGGTTGTGACAGTGTATGAGTCATACAGAAATGGCTTGGAAAGGGAGGGGGATATAAAAATAACTTTGGAATCAGTAAGTGGGGCCCTGTACCTCCAGAGATGGGCAGTGAGGGAGGGTGGTGGATGGGAATGGAACGCATAGGTCCCATGGAGGTTGTAGTAAGGTGGGAATCAGTCTCTTCTCCCAGGTAACAAGTGACAGGACAAGAGGAAACGGACTCAAGTTGTGCCAAGGAAAGTTCAGGTTGGACATCAAGAAGAATTTCTTCATGGAAGGGGTGGTCAGGCATTGGAAGGGGCTTCCCAGGGAAGTGGTAGAGTCCCCATCCTTGGAGATGTTCAAGGAAGGCCTGGACGTGGCCCTCAGTGCTCTGGGCTGGGTGACAAGGTGAGGATCAGTCACAGGTTGGCCTCAATGGTCTGGGAGGGCTTTTCCAACCTTTATGATTTTATGATGCATGGAGCACATAGGTTCCATGATGAGCCACTGCTTCCCCTTGTTGGTTCATGGGCTGTGGTGGAGCAGGAGGAGGAGGAAGGCTGGGGAAGCCCTTGAAGGTCACTGTGCTCCTGAGCTGCTTGGGGTGATCAGCCTTGCAGAGCAGCACCACGAGCCCTTGGCCATTGGAAGAACATGAAAGAGTTTCTGTGCAGATCTATTTATATTGATGATCTCGAGAACATGGTGAATAAAAAGCACTGGGAGCCACTGGGGAGTTCATTTCAAGTGTTGTAGATACGTAGATGGCTCTTTCCTTCCAAAGATAAGGCCCAGGGAGGGAGGACGGTACAGGCGGACGGACGTGCTCTGGTGCACGGCCCCTCCGGTGCAGGGACACGGGGCAGAAGAGCCCGTTTGGTGGATCAGCACCCTGGGTTGGGCTGTTCCATCCCCAGGCTGTGCTTGCAGGGAGCTGAGTGCTCCCGTGGGAGCAGGTTTGTACAGGAATCTCATCCAAACTGGGCTCTGACTAACTCTGATGGTCCTGGTGCATGGAGTGGGTGTTGAGGCCAGGCTGGGTTTAGGATGTGGCTGTGAGCCACCTTGGAAAATCTCTCAGGTTATAGATGTGAGGTTCCTTATAAAACAGTGCTCACGTGACAGGCTGCTTACAGGGAAAACTGAGCTGCTGCAGCACCCGGTGCATCCCAAAATCCCTGCCTTGGAAAGCAATCGCAAAGCCTATCTGTCTTGACAGGGTCTCTTAATGGCTTACTGATAATGCCTGAAGATTTACTGGAGCTCTGCCACAGCCTTGCTGTAGAATCACAGAATCATGAAATGGTTTGGGTTGGAAGGGACCTTAAAGCTCATCCAGTTCCATCCCCTGCCATGGGCATGGACACCTTCCACTAGACCGGGTTGCTCCAAAGCCTGTCCAGCCTGGCCTTGGTAGATTCACAGTGTTCTGCTCTGCTTTCCTCTAAGCTGAGATCCCCTTAGTTTTCCACAATGAGCTAAATCTCCCCCAAACTGGGCTCCTCAGAACATGTATTCCAGTTGCCCTGTTGGATGGAGGCAGCTGGAGTGGGCAGGGAGGGATCTCCTCAGCTCCTGGCAAAGGTGCAGCATTCAGATGTGCTTTGTGCCGTGGTCAAGCCTGTGGGTTCATTATCATCTACAGCCATTTCGTCATTAGGGACATGGGAGCTGCTTGGATTCCGAAGAATTAAGGTTATGGTATGAATTCCCCAAGCAAAAATTCCAGCTCCATAAACACATAGTTTATTATGACATGGGGTTTCTGCCTGTTGGGATGGGGAAGGAGTCATATAATCCAAACGTACAGCACTGGATTAAATTCTCATGTGCAGAGTATTAAATCTCAGGTTTTGCACTCCTTCTTGGAGGGGAGGGGGATTTCTGGGACAGACCAGCCCATCACTGCTGAGCTGAAGGAGGTTTTTAATATAAAATAAAATAGGAATCAGAGTGCTCAGTGCACACCTGGGCATCACCAGAGAACGTTTGTTTGTCCTGACAGCTCTGGGTGTTTCAGACCATTAGGGAGGGGAAGAAGGACATCATGCCAGGGGGAGTTCAGCTTGGACATCAGGAGGAATTTCTTCCTGGAAAGACTGGTCAGGCATTGGAAGGGGCTGCCCAGGGTAGTGGTGGAGTCCCCATCCCTGGAGGTGTTCAGGAGATGACTGGACATGGCACTCAGTGCTCTGGGCTGGGTGACAGGGTGGGGATCAGTCACAGGTGGGACTTGATGGTCTTGGAGGTCTTTTCCAACCTCAGTGATTCTGTGAAAGCAAAAGCAAATGTAATCCAAGAGCTTTGCTTGTGAAATATTGCGATGGTCAGTTTTACTGTTGGGAGAATGTGTAGGTGCAGCCAAGCACATAAAGAATCCTTGGGCTAAACAGGGAACAAAATGCAGCACAAGGCTGGGTTTATATTTTAAAAAGTCCAGCGGTACCATGTGCTCCAGTGGCCAGGCAGTGCCATGCTCTCCTCCTGGCCTGTCCTTCCTCCCGCGCCCCCAAGCTCCGCTTATGCCATGTTAATAATTACTAGAATGTACTTTCAGGCAGGTTATTTGTTTTCCCTCCTCATGATGTGCAAGAGCGGATAATGAAATTAATTTGCACACTTGGTGAGTTTGCAAAGCCGGCTTCAGCCACGTTGCCACGATACCGCGGCGGTGCCGGCGGCTCCCGGGGCCGGTGTTTGCACAGCCAGGGCAGCTGGCTGCTGTAGTGGGCAAACAGGGCTCGGGGGGAGATGGGGTGTACCCAGCCAGGAGAAATGCTCTCTGCAGAGCCAGCACAGAGCGTGTGGGCTGTGAAACCCTTTCCCAGGCATCAACCCCCTTTCCATTGTGGAGCGTTTAACGCTGCCAGTGCCAATCAGGTCAATGCCAAAGGAAGAAATTCCAGGGTTGCTCGGGCAGGTTGTGAAACTCATGGTTGGATCATGTGGGCAACCCAGGAGCCCATTGGTGAATTCAGGTGTTATACTGACCCTTGTCTTTAAGTCCTGAGCCCCGTGTCCACCAGCTCAAGGTGTGTGGTACGTGAACCTCAGTGTTTTCCGGGAGCACCAGGCACTGCTCCTTAGACGTGGCCAGGCTCTGCCGGGCTGATTTCGGTCAGAGGGTGCCTGATGAGGCTGCTCAGACCACGGGAGGCTCTGGAGAGGTGGCCAGGCTTCACCATGCAGAGGGTGGGAACCTTAGCTCTAGTGTTTTCTGTCTCCCTCACCATTGTGCTTGGCTGGGAGGTAAAATCAGCTGAGACAAGACCTGGTTGAGCTGTTTTCTGTGCCCTGATTCACCACACAGGTAAAAGACCAAGCCAGGAGTGTGAAGCTCTGCTAAAGCCCAATGCTCCTGTCCTGATCCCAAGGCCCTTGGGGCTGAGCCCTTCACTGGCACCCACTGGACATCCACCCTCTGACACAGTGAGAGTGGTCTTGGTGTGACCCCGTGCTGGGCTGGGTTCTGCCAGGGTTCCACCCTGGTTTGTGAGGAGATTTAGTCCTGGGATCACAAACAGAAGCTGGCTGTGCTCATCTCTCGAGGCTGTCATTCCTGGGAGGAGTGGCAGTGTCCCCTTTGCCTGCTGTGATCCTGATGGGAGCACGTGTGCAGCGTGCCAGGTGCCAGCCACGTCAGCCTGGCGCAGACCTGGGGGACCAGGTATAAATAGTACCATTCCACTTGTTCTGTTTCTACCTGTGTCCTCATGATCTCTGCTTCAAGGCTTGGATCCATGGATATGTTACTTTGTTCTGGCTACAGCCTGGCTTTAGGCTACTCTTGGGGCAGAGGCTGCCTGTCAGTTCCAGCTTCTGTTTCCCCGCCAGGGTCACCAAGCCTGAATTTGATCCCTCTCTTCTCCAAATTCTGCTACTGAGTTCTATGTTATCACACCAGGTCCTCAGCTGGGGGAGCCGGGCAGATCCAGGACACAGCTGGGAGACAGACCTTGCTTTTTGAGGAAGACAAGGAGGTGGTAGAGAATCGGTTGGGTTTTTTCCCCCCAGTTTGCCACACTTATGTGTTGTCTGAGCGTTGCCTTTTGGAAGGTGCTGGGGCTCCTGGGCAAGCCATGGTGGAGCTGTGCAATGGTACCAGGGACATCCAAAGAGCCACACACTTCCCACCATGTGTCTGGTCAGCTGCTCCAGGTATTCATAGAATTATGGAGTCATGGAATGGTTTAGATTGGAAAGGACCTTAAAGCTCATCCAGCTCCACTCCCTGCCATGGGCAGGGACACCTTCCACGAGACCAGGTTGCACCAAGCCCCATCCAACCTGGCCTTGAACACTTCCAGGGATGGAGAATCCACAACCTTGCTGGGTATTCTCAGTTTGATTCAGTTTTCAGCCAGTGTTGAAGCAGCAGCTTTATCACAAATTGTCTTCCCAGAGGCCACATGTCACTTCATGGGGCTCAAAGTCAGGAGGAGCTCTCAGGTTTTTTTGAGGGGGGCACATGTCCTTACAGAAAAGTCTGTTGAAGCAGGTCCATTCTTACAGCTTCCCATCACTCCTCCTCTGATGGCACCTTAACAAGAGCTTTGTAGAGAAAATTGAGTTCCCCCTATACGGGAGCCTACCTGTTTTGCTAAATGCATTCCTGTGTTTTCACAAACAATAGATCTTCAAAAGCTGTGTAATTTGGGAGCTGGAGCTGGAAGAAGGAGAGCAGCAGGTTTGTGGAGAATTCACCTTGGTTTGATGCTTTGCAAACCAGCAGTAGGGTTGTGCCGTGCCCAAACCTTCCCTGCCAGCCCCTGGACCAGGATGGCTCCTTCCCTTGCTTCTGACGTGTGTTCGACCGGGGTCCTGGCAGTGAGCTGAGCCAGGCAGGAGCCTCCTGGCATCACCGTGGCCACAGGCAGGGACCTGCCGGCACCTGCCACAGCAGAGCCACCGCTTGTTGAACCGGGAGTAGGAAAACCAGACGGGGAGTTTGGCTTCTGGAACAAGACGAGCAGAAGTGACGAAGGTAACACAGGCAAGGTGCTTCTCCCCGTACACCTGGCAGCGGAGGGCGTGTGGTTTGCTTGGAGAAGCTCAGGGTTTGTGTGTTTTCCGCGTTGGCTGCAGCACACGGAGCCCCATGAAAGCCACAGCGAGTGTTTCCTGTCACACAGCGTGTTGGGCAGCGGCGTGGCAGCGAGCTGGCGTCAGCAGCGCAGCTCCAGCCAGGGCTCAGCTCTCAGCTCGGGCTGAAATAATCGGGAAATCCGCTGGTGGGATCTGCGTGTCGGGGCTCAGGGAGCTGCCATGGCTTTTTCAGTGGTACAGAAAGCGTGGTGACAGTTCTGCTGGTGGGGAGGGAGCAGCAGTACTTGAGAAGGAAAGGACCCAGCTCTGAGTGTGGCGCCTCATGCATGGCTGCCCAGAAGTGTGCACAGCAGACCCGCCGTGTGCCCACTCTCCTGCCCTCCCCTTCCTTCCCTCCTGCATGGAGCTGTGAATCCAGCAGAAACCTTTCCCCCCTCTGTAGCCTGGTGCTTGCCTGGGTTTGCAGACCCCAAATTAGAGGAAGTCAGTGAAGTTCTATGCTGGATTTTCCCCAAAGCCTGATTCCTTCAGGGCCCCTGCGTGAGATTCGCTCTGTCTAGTCCTTGCTCCTGAACCCACCAAAATATTCCTGAGGTTCCCACGCTGGGAGGAAGCACAAAGATGCTGAGATGGAGAGAGGGATCCTGGGAAGAATTGTGCAAGAACAGGGAGGACGAGGAATGTTTTGCTGCCATTACCATGGATTTTGCTGCTTGCAGCTGGGAGATGTTACTTGTCCACGTTGCGACATCGTGGACTGAAACCAAATTTAAACACAGACATCCCAAAGTATTTGTCCAAATTCCCCGAGGCTCAAGCAGGGATTTCACTGGGGTGTAGCTGGAGTTGCAGAGTCCTTGGGCTGGTCATAGCAGGACTTTCATGCTGAGGGTCTCCTCAATTTGAAAGACCTTTTTCCAGTGGCTATGGCATCTTTTGCAAAATACTTATGATTTCTTTCTTATGTAATGAGTGTGCTTAGCCTTGGTCTCAGGTTTAAGGGCATGTTTAAGTCGTGGTTTATTTGTAGTTAAAGCTGGTTTTTGTCCTAGACTTTGACATAATGAAGCACGTGATGATGGTAATTGGGTAGGACTGGAGCAAGTCTCGGTTGGGTTTTACTGCAAGGTGTGTGTCATTATATGTATGTGTGTCAGTGCATGTGTGGGCATGTACCCATGTATGTACAGATATGGACACAGGGACATGGAGTATTTATGGAATTAAAGCAGCCTGGACTCCCAGGGCCTTGTCTCTGTTCAGCTGTGTCACATCAGTGCCAATCCTGAGTGCCTGAGAGTGAAAAGGGCACGGAGTTATAGGTGATGAGGCCATGTAACAGTGATGCCTGTGCTCATTTAAATGGCCAAAAATTAGCCCAAATACATCTTCATCCTGCCACCTTCTCAAGCCTTCCTGTTGTGCAGCCAAGCAGCAGATGGGGCTCTCAGAAGCCAGCACGAGCTCTCTGTAGGAATGGTGTTCGTCATGCAGCTTCCTCTTGGGACAGGGCACGGGTGCCAGGAGTGGGGAGGTGGAATATGTGCAGGTGGGAGCATGGAGGAGCCTCAGCCCTGACCAAGGAGGGAACAGAGTGTGGCATCAGATCCTGCCAGCCCCAGGTCCCCAGTGCCACCAGCAGGGTGGGTGACACCGGTTGTCGCTGCCAGAGCACCGACAGCTGCTGGTACTTCATCTGTCACCCTTGGGTCCATGAGATTCAGCATCAAAACAAGGACAGCAATGGTCAGGAATTGTCTATGCTAACTTGTTTCTCTGTCTTGAAAATGGGTCCAGCCCATTTCTGGGTCTTAGCTGGTACTCTTGAACCCTGTGAGCTGCACTTCAGCAGAGCAATCCACAGCTCCAGCTCTGTGCTGGGCACAGGGGGCAGAGCCCGGCTCCCCAAACTGTCCTGGGAACACAATGAGTTCTGCAGATTTGTGTTTAAATTTTGCCAGGATAAAGCAGTCCCAGGGAATCCCTGTCTTTCTCCACTGGTGGGACCTTCAAGACCCTGCTCACATTCCTGTGAGCTGCAGGTGAAGTCTTCACCCTCCCTGAAATTCTCAGCTCATCAGGGTTGTGTTTCTTCCCTGCTTTCTGTGCACAGGGTAGTTTCGACTGTGTTCTTCCTCCCATATGCAGCAGCAGTGGAAATATCTGTGTGAAGTTGATCACAGTTTTAAGAGGGTTGTTGTGCAGGAACTCCGGCAGTGACTGTTGGCAGGCACGGCTCTTCCCTGGCTGAAGCCTGGTGGGTTTCTGTGCAAAGCAGAGACGGGCAAAGCACAGAGTACTCCCTCTCCAACAGGTTTTGGTCCAAGCTGGTGATTTGGAGCCATCCTGGAGAGGACAGCAGTGTGATAATCAGCTCTCCCACCCTGGATAACGGTGGTGTGGTGTGTCCCTACACTGCTCCAACCTTCCTGTAGCACTCCGGCTGCTCCAGAGGTTTCCTCATCGCAGCTGATCCCGCTCCCAGAGCACAGCTCGGAGCACTGACTCAAACTACAGTTTTGTAACCTTGGCCAGGAACCAGATCATCCATCGGCAACATCCAGAAGTGGAGCAATACCAGAGGCAGCTGCGTACAGATAATTGAGGGAAGGGTTTGTGGGAAAAACTGCTCCCTGAGAAACCACACAGGCGGAGTGGCTGCTCGTGGGTGCAGGGCACTGTCAGGGCTCGCTCCTAGTTCGGACTTTATGTCTCCCAAGAACTGTCCCAGCTGGAGGATTCTGAGTCACAGTGTGGTTGGACAGAAATATCCAAATATAATCCTGTTAAATAGCAACACTCGGTGTAACAGAAGTGTGTGGAACTGCCAGAATTTGGGACTGTTGACCTCCTGCTGGGGCAGGAGAAGACACTGTCAGGTCACAGGTGTGGTGTTGTGGTTGGAATTCAATCCTTGGCAGGGACGAATTAGTGTAGTGGGTCATTGCTGGAGAACTGTGGAGGAGTTGGATGCTCACAGAGCCCAGTGGGGTTAGAGGAATCATCCTGACCGTGGTCCTTGGAGACATGGATGCAAATCCGTGTGCAGGCTGACCTGCACTGCTGTGTTGTTTTCTGCAGGTCCTGAGGAACACCAGGAAGGGGCATCTGTTCCATTGATGACTGAAATACTAAGAGCTGCTGTAATTCAGTAATATTATTTAAGTAACTTAGGTTGCAGGATTGTTTTTTATTACAGTGAGGTTGGGGAGGCCCTGGCACAGCTCCAGCTGCCTCGTTGCCGGAGGTGTTCAAGGCTGGGTTGGACAGTGCTTGGAGCAACCTTATCTAGTGGAAGGTGTCCCTACTTGTGGCAGGGGATTGGAATTAGATTGTCTTTAAATTTCCTTTCATCCCAGTCTGGGATTCCATGATTCCCACATAGTAAGTTTACGTGACTGGCGTGTATTTGAGAGAGCAGCAAGCCTTGCCCAAGCCAGCTGTGAGTCTTTTCAGGATATCAGGAGGTCAGGAAACACTGTGGAGTAAGGCAGAATAAATATTTGGGAAAGGTAGAAGGAAGAACAGTTGCTGGGGACCAGGTAGTGATGTTGAGAACAGGAGAGAAGCTGTGCAAAGAGGTGAATGAAGTTGTTTTGTGTCTAAGAACTGATAAGGAGGGACATCCCCCTTCAAAATCCAGGAGCAAACAGATAACAGGTTCCCCTGGTAAGTAAAGATGTGGAGTTGAAGGTGAGGACACGATGGAGCTGTGAGACCAGGAGAGCACGCTTTGCTGTGGAAAACACAGGGCTCTCTCCATTGCCCTTTTTTGGGTCCTAAGAATTAGCACCTTGCACTGCACTATCTCATTAATAGCTAATCTCTGATTACCCATTGTCAGGTGCTGAGGAAACCACCTGTGTTTGCTGTGCAGGCTTGCAGGGCTCCTGCTGCTCCTAGCCCTGTGTACTCACCATGGAAAACCATGGACTTTACTCCTCCAGAGCGGGACTGGAGCACAAAGAACAACTGTTCCTTGTTCTGCAAACTGCCCATCCTGCTGGTGCTCACGTGCAATTTCAGGGACTAATCATGGGTCGTGTTGGCCAAGCAGGTGAAGGATAAACCGGTGGAGAGCCGGTGCTGGGAGCGTGTTGGTGGAGCAGCCTGAAGGTGTCCCTGCCCATGGCAGAGGGTGGAACGAGATGAGCTTTAAGATCCCTTCCCACCCAGACAGTTCTGGGATTCTATGGTTGTGCATGTTGAAAGACCTCAGCTCTTGGTTTTCTCCCCTTGCTTTCTAGTATTGGGGGGGGGGGGGGGGGTCAACTTCTGGGTGTGAGATATTATTTTAAGGCAATTTTCAAAGATTTAAGACACCTGTTTTTCTGGGACAGAGTCCTTAAAAGGAACCTGAGGTATTAAAATTATCATTTTTCACAAGGTTTGTTCCTATTCCAACCTTTTCAGTCCAAACAAATGCGTTGGATCTGTGCAAGTAATGTCTGGGGCTCTAATTGTATTGGGGGGTTTGCATGGGCAGGAGCCTCCAGCCAATTCCCTCCTTATTTTCTGGCATTGAGGGAAGGCTCCACAATCTTTTTTACTCCGGGCTGGCAGGGTCCGGGCAGGCTCCGATGCACAGATCGTGGGCATGAGCTCATTTGTTGTGGCTTCAGCTTGAATGGCAGGAGTTTGGCTGCTCTGCGGGAGGGCAGGGATGGAGGGCTGGAATGGAGTGCTGGGATGGGGGGCTGGGAATGGCAAAGCTGTGGAAAGCCGCCATTCCCCCTTGGAGATAGATCTGAAAATGTTCTTTATTCCTCCCTGTAAGGGTGGTGAGGCCCTGGCACAGGTTGCCCAGAGAAGCTGTGACTGCCCCATCCCTGGAAGTGTCCAAGGCCAGGTTGGACAGAGCTTGGAGCAACTGGTCTAGTGGAAGGTGTCTGTGCCCATGGCAGGGAGTGGAACTGGATAAACTTTGAGGTCCCTTCTAGCCAAACCATTCCATGATTCTGTGATTCATTTGAGGTCCTCAGTGGTGTTTGCATTTCCCTTGTCACAGCTATGGTTGTTGGTGTTGCTCGCTGGGCCCATGAGGAAGGAGGAATAGGGATGGGAGAATTTAAATGTATATGGGATCCTTTGAGTTCATTAACGAGGAATCTCCTCTCCTTTTGGACATGGTGTTGGTGTTATCTGGCTGGGGCTGGAATGGGCTCTGTCTGTGTTCCTCTGTGCCTGTCCCAGTTTGCTGTCACCTTCACTGGGAGCCTGGTCCTGGCAAACAGGAGCAGCTGGTCCCATGCTGCCTCCCAGATGTCCTGAGCTTGAAGCCAGCAGTGTTCTTCTCCTCATCCCTCCAAGGGACAGATGAATCCCCCCTCCCTTCCCTCCCTTTTGGGATCATTGCTGTTTGAGGTCCTCCACAGAAGTGTTTGGTCTCAGTGTGTGGCTTTGACTTGGTGTGCCCTGGGCAGAATAAAACCCATTTTCAACTGGTTCCTCAGCCCAGCAAAGGAAGAGGATCGTGGGTGGGTGGGCATGGCCAGGGCTGGCTCTGCAGAGCTCGGCTGTTCTCAGCGGGCCCCGCTCTGCACGGCTCCAGCCCCACTCCTGGTCATGCTCCCGATAGTCCTGTTTCTCCATCCTCTGGGAAGGTGCTAGGGGATGCTGTGGGGACTCTGACTGCCATCTGCTAACCCCTAGCAGTGTCCAGGAGTGCCCCAGGTCTGGGGCAGGGGGACTGGACTGGGTGTCATCTCTGCTTTTCCAGCTTTCTCCCAACTGGTAAAGTCCCATGTGCCGGGACCACCACGGCCTTCCCTGCTGGAACCAGCTGTCCTGAAGCAGCAGGAGCTGCCATGCCCAGGCTGGTCCATCCCAGGGCAGGCTCCCCCTCTCCATTCACCACTTTCCCAGGGGATTGTGTGGGATCCAAGCTTTCCAGCAGCGGGGGCTGCCGTGGCCATGCCAGGGCCTGGTGACCACCAGGCCGTCTGTGCAGCCAGGGCTGGACACTGGCCAGGGGGGAAACAGCTCCTTTGTTTTCCAGGAGAAGTATGAGGGATTATATTCCCTTGAGCTCACTCGGTCTCCCACTTCTTATTGTGCGGCGACATGGAATCAGCTCCTTGGAGGAGCTTAGTTAATTGTTTATGAAATAGGAGGGGTGCTGGTTGTCTCTGGTAGGGAGGTGAGCTGGAGAAGGAGGTCATGGGAGGGAGTGCTCGTCCAGCTCCTGATTTAGGAGGGGTTGAAGCCGAATTGTCATTCTGCAGCCCTAGATTTGCGACTCTGTGCTGCTCCTGGGGATGGCTCTTCCAGCTGGGAATGTGTACCTCCCCTCTGACTCTGATAAAACGTGCTTCAAAATGAAACAAACTTATTAAACGTGCTTAAAAATGAAAGGAAGGCTGTGGCGTTGTCGGCAATTGTTGTGCAAATGTGATACTCCCTGCAAGCTGTGGAACAGGCCAGGGCTGTGTTTACCCGGAGAGGCAGCGGCTTTCCAAGTGTAATGAGTCAGCTCTGCGAACAGAAGGGGCACAGAATTAATCTGGCATCCGTCTGGCCTTTTCTCAGTTAAACAGGTTTTGGAAGCTCCACGTGAATAGGTACCTACTCCTGGTACAAACAGCCACAAAGACTTGGGAGTGGGCACAGGTTTTTTGAGAATAAATTGGCAGCGTGCAGGTCATGGAGCTGTTTGAGCGAGGCACTGGTGGCAAGGTGGGGTTGATTTTTGGCTGCAGGTGGGAGGTGTGTCCCGGTCCCAACCTGCTCACTGTCAGCAGAGCTGAAGTTGTTTGGGTTTAATATCCGTTGGAAAGTGTAAATAAATTTCCGTTGCCCAGCACTTCATCTGTATTTCCACCTCTTAGATTTGCAGTGAATATTGAAGGGAATATTGTCCTCTGCTCCTGCCTCCTCCCAGGCACACGCTCCTTTCTCCTTTAACCTGCACCTTAATGAGCCCCAGTAGGTGAAACTGAGGGGAAATAATTCTTTAATTTTACCAGTTGGCTAGTGATGCTTGACAGAGTGGGGTTCTTGAGGCTGGGAATGGCTGGAGCTGCTCCTGGAGACCTGACCTGGGTGGGGGTGGTGTTTGGGAGCTCCAGGACCAGAGCCCCTTGCCTAGGCCTGGTGAGCTCCAGCCTCTCCGTGCTGGCAATCCAGGTATGGCTGAGCTGCCTTTTTAAGGTGCTGTTTGCATCAGCCCTAGTGTGTTGAACCCTGGCGCTGTCTCTGAGGAGTGAAGAGCAGAAATGTGGAGACACAAATCTCTGCAGGCATTCCCTCACTCAAGCAGGTTTTCTTTTTCCATGATTCTTTATGGGCAGGCTGGGTTACTAGACTGAATTTTCTGCACTTCTTCCCTTCTTGCTGCCCAGCTGTGGCAAGGAGGAGAGTAGATCAGCCTGCTCCTGTCTTGGCCAGTGCAGGTCCTTTCCTGTTCTCCCAGCTAGAAGGAAAGGGCTGGGGGCTGCTGGTTGGGAGTCTAAAAGCTCAACACCACAGCTGTCCCCTCATCGAGCAGGGGAACACAGAGAGGTCTCTGTCCCCAAAGCTTTGCTCCTAAACGCAAATAACCACCTTCCCATAGCCCAGGCAGAGGAGCTGGGACTGCGAATTAGCCACTTTTAAAAGCTCAGTCACCTGCTGGAAACACTAGTGCCGGGACTGTCTGTGCCTGGTGCTTTGGTCTGGGAACCTGTGCTGCTTCTGGGCTGGGATGAGGCCTCTGAACTACGTTTTTTTTTTTTTTTTAAAAAAGGCACAAGCCAACCCAAAGGGCCCCAAAGCCTCTGAAGCGTTAATAAAACATTTAAATTTGAAAGAGATTTCCAGGGAACTTCTGAAATATAGGGCTGATGAAAGCACCACTCTTGATTTCCTCCAGCCTGTAACCCCTCTGTCCTGCTCTGCTGCAGGTTTGGGATCCAGCACCTGGCAAGGTGGTGCCAGGCTCTCCCAGGACATGGTTCAAGGTCCCTGCTGCTTCAGTGAGGGCTGGCAGGAGGCCTTGGGTCCTGTCCTGTCCTGTCCTCTCTCCTTTCTCTTCTCTCTCCTCTGCTTTCTCTCTCTCCCCGCCCCCAGAATTCCCATCTCGTGATAGAGCACTGCGTGACTTTGTTCCTGGACAATTTCCTGCAATTGTAGCTCTGCAGAGCTGCTGGTGTCAGACCTTAATGGGTGCAATGTTAGTCCTGGCAGGTGACAGTTAGGTGGGGAAAAGTTCCCAAAAATGCCCTGTTTGTGCCATTCCAGCCTCAGTCGGAGAAGCCCATTGCACTTGAGGTTGCTGGGGGTCACTTCTCGCAGATATCCCGTGGCACAGATGCTTTCCAGTCTCTGGTCTCGGGAGAGGAGATATTTTTGTTCACCTAAAAGGGCCTTGGCTCCGGCTGCTGTTCCTGATCCCTGTTACAGCTTGCGCCTCCCTATATTTCAGATGTCAGTTGTTGTTCCAGCCCTGTAACCAGGCAACACACACCGGAGCAGGAGTGCTTTGTACCCTCTAGGTTGGCTCACCTGGGCCAATGTGTGGCACCGGAGCCAGAACTGGGATGTCAAACAGCCCTGGGAACGCTCTGACCCCTCGGTGCTTTCTGGTCTCATAGTGGCAACATGTTCAAAAAGAGCATTTTTTAATGTAGGTTTTGTAATTTGTGTTGGTCCTGCAAGTGTCTGGGCATTCAGTGTGGCAAACTGGGGGAGCAGGGCTGTTCCTCTCCCAGAGCTGTCCCTGCTTCAGGGTTGTCCCATGTCCCTGCACTCTGGATGGAGCTGCAGCTCCAGGAGGCTTTGTGTAGGCTTGGAGTGATGCTGTGGGTGAAGAGCAGGAGAGATGTTGCTCTTTGCTGGGACATTATCCATTCTAGGCTATTCTGTGCACATGGAACAAGCCATATTTGCAGCTGCAGGTCCCAACTTGCCTCCCTCTTCTCCCAGGCAACAAAGATAGGAGGGGAGGACACAGCCTCAAGCTGTGCCAAGTGACATTCAGGTGGACATCAGGAGGAATTTCTTCATGGAAAGGGTTGTCAGGCATTGGAGGGGTCTGCCCAGGGAGATGGTGGAGTCCCCATCCCTGGAGGTGTTCAAGGAATGCTGGACTTGGCACTCAGTGCTCTGGTCTGGTTGGCAAGGTGGGGATCAGTCACAGTTTGGACTCGATGGTCTTGGAAGGTCTTTTCCAACATAAATGGTTCTGTAATTCCATATGAGATTCCTTGCAGCACCTCTGACTTATTGGAAAGGTGGCAGGAGCCTCCAATGGCTTCTTCCACAGGTGAGGGTGCTCTGCCATCCTGGATCTGCCATCCAAGGATTGGAAAGGGTTGTATCCCCATGGGAAGTGCCTTGCCTTTCCCCTCTGCAGTGGGAAGATGCTTCTGAGATATCTGACCTTCCTTTTCCTCTCTCCCAACAGACGGTCGATGATGAGGCGATGGCAGCATAAATGAAGATCAAGTAAGGAAGGCAGAACGATGCCCAAGGGTGGGTGTTCTAAAACACCACAGTCAGAAGATTTCTCTCTCAGCAACGACATGGTGGAGAAACAAACGGGGAAAAAGGTTTGTGTTTGGGTCATCTTCCTTCCTTTGGGAATGCTGCCCCTGGAGCCTGGTGTCTCCAAGCCATGGAGTGTTTCACGTGGTGGGAAGTTGCCGTGGGCTCTTATCCTGGGAATGACATTGGTGTGTTGGTGCTCTGCCAGCTGATGGGATCCTTGCTATTCCTCTGTGGCTGGAGTCCTTCCCAGGAAATGCTATGGCCACCTGGCCCCAACTTGGCTGAGCAACGGGAGATGCTTTGGAAGATTCTCTTCCACAGTACTGTGCATTTTTAGGGGTTTCTTCACTGAGCTGTGGAAGGCCCAAGTGATGCAGTCATAGGTGCAAGTGTGTGCTGGGCAAGGGAGGAGCTTCTCCTCCTCCTCCGTGTTGATGGAAATGTCTTGTCGGTGTCAGGCTCAGCTGGTCTTGCTTCCCCCAGCAGTGTGGGCTGACCAGGGCTCAGCCTGGGGAGCTGCTCTGCTGAAATTGCTGCTTCTGGGCTTTATTTGAGGTGTTTGGGTTTTGGTGTGGCTTGATGTGAAGCTACTGAGATGAAATCTGAGTTGAAGGATTAATATGTTCACACTTCTCCTCTTCATTCCCAGATTCTTGTTTTGCTCCGGGCGTGAGCTCTGCCTCCTCTCATTCAGCTTTCCCCCCTTCTCAGTATCAGTCATTTCCAGTCAATAGTTTTGCAGAAATCTGGGTGCAAATTTAAATAAACATGAAAACCTACATCTACCGATTTCTGCTAAGGAAACAAATCTCATCCACTTCCCTTTCATCTCCTTGCTCCAGTTTCTCAGCATTCCCCCAGGAGTTTCTGCCTGGGAGCTGAAGCTGAACATGGTGAGCCCCAGCTCCGTCACTTCCCCTGCAGTCTCTCCCATGGTGATGGCAATAACTCCTCGTGTGATTGAGGTCACATTACTGACAAAATGAGGAAAATGCCAGATAGCCAGCGGGAAAATCCCAGGCAGGATTTGGTTAAGGAGCATGTTCGTAGCGTCTGCCGCGTTCCCCTTTCTGTGTTGTCGTGCGTGCGCGGGTTGGTGCAGGAGCGTTGTGGGCACAGCGTGGGGCTTCTGGGAGGGAGCAAAATCTGGGATCAGAGGTATTGGAGAGGGAACAGCTGTCCTGGAGCATGGGGAAGATGCCAGCATTTACCCTGGCAAACAAGGATATGTAAATACAGGGCTGGTCTACGCCGGGTAAGAAGCTTAATGCTGGCGCAGGTGCTTGTGGAGGGAGAGGATCAGTTGGAATATGAATCAGCTCCCATTTTATTTCATCCACTCCCGGCAGCTTAAAGGCTGCGTGTTATTTACAGAGCAGGTTTGTCGAGCGGCGCGGAGGACGCTGGGAGCCGGAGTTATCTCCCGCTGGCTACAGAACTAGGACACAATTTTCTGCCTCCCATTCAGAGGTGTCGGCACAGACCTGCGGAGAGTGGCACTAGGGGGGACGGGGCAGAGCTTTCTGCTCACTGAATTCTGGGCTTTTCAACGGAGGAGGTGCTCACAGGCTCTTGTCTTCCTGGGGCTGAGCTGAGATCCAGCCCGAGTGGCCAAAGGATCTGCTTCTCCCTGTTTCTGGTTCATTCTGCAGCTGAGCTGGAGCAGTGACTCAGGGGAAAAGCACTTCGACCTCCTCCCTACAGACGCTGTTGTACCTGCCTGTCAGCAGCCGCTGCCTTTCATATATCTTGCCTTTGTCAACACGTTCAAAGGCCTGAGCTGTGACTTGGCACACGAGGCTGGAGAGGGAGGGCAGAGCCCAAGTGGTGCCACATGCAGGGACCCACCAGTGGGCACGGGGAGAGCAAAGCAATGCCACTGCAGTGTTTTCCTCTTAATGTGACCTTAATATCGATAGTTGATTCAGCAGTAAAAAGACTTTACATGCCTGGGCTCTGCAGCTCCAGCGCTTGCAGTGGGATGGCATTGGATGCTTGGGGGTCCTGGTGCTGCGGTGGGCTGAGGGCCACAGGGTCAAGGGGAACGGCCTTGAACTGAAAGAGGGCAGGGTTAGATGAGATCCGGTGAAGAAATTCTTCCCTGTGAGGATGGTGAGGCCCTGGCACAGGTTGCCCAGAGAAGCTGTGGCTGCTCCATCCCTGGAAATGCCCAAGTCCAGGTTGAATGGGGCTTGGAGCAACCTGGTCTAGTGGAAGGTATCCCTGCCTATGGAACAAGATGGGCTTTAAGGTCCTTCCAACCCAAACCATTCCATGATTCTGTGATCACCAAACTTTGGACATGAGTTCCTTGCTTGAACACACAGCAGCCCAGCTCTCAGGGAAGCTGTGCTTTTCCAGAGGGCTCCTGCTTTGAGGAATAGGATGTCAGCTGCTGCTTTGAGCTGTCAAGCTCATACTGCTGGCTCTCTGCTCCCTGCCCTTCCACAGGAGGGACTTATGAAGTAGTGGGATGCAACCACAAGAGTGAAGTGGTTTAAAGACTGTGTCTGACAGCATCGAAGCTGTTTCTCCCGGGGTTAGTGGAGCCCTTATATGGCTGCACTCAGCCTGCCCTGGGCGGGCACTGGCAGCCCCAGGGCTCCTCCTGCTGAGTTCAGGCTGAAGGGTTCTGTAAAAATCTGCATGCCTTATATGAATAATTCTGCTTTCTGGTCTAGATCTGCAGATCCCCATAGCAGAGGCAGATTACTCATGGCTTAGCCTGAGCAGGGCTCTGCAGCAAGAGTCAGATCAGTTGTGGAAACCATTTCCTGATGTGCCTGGGACTGGCTGGGTGGTTACACAGTGTGCTCGGCGCCTGCCGCAGAGCATTTGCCTCTTTGTGGGGAAATGCTCCCTCTTGCATAGCCCAAATTGCATTTTTGCTGCAGTGGTTGAGCTGAACACCAAGCAGAACAACAACTACCCCGGTTTTTGCTTGTAGGAGCTGTCAGAGATTAAAATACTGGAGCTTTTCTCTTTCCTCTTTGCTCTGTTTCAGAAAAGGGGACACAGTCCATGTTTTTCAGTTCTTCTTGAAACCCATTGGGCTGTCAGGGCTTTTGAGTGCTGTACAAATGAGAGCTGGACTATGTGTCCACCAGAGTCACCTTCTGTGCCATGAAACCTGCAGAGACATGTGGGTGACTTAGATACCGAAGAGCCCATGTTTTGGTGAAGAAAATCACCCCATGGTCATCACATCAGGGTCATGTTTCTTACAAACCTTGGTGCCTGAGGCTCACAGGAAAGGCTTCAGTTCCAGTTGCCTCCATACTTCAAATATTTTATTGCAGCACTGATAACACAAATTCAGACTTTTTGGAACTTTGTGTGTGTATGTGTTGTACTCTGGTTTTGGAAAGTCTACAAGGGACCCAGATTTAGGGACTAGTTTGGTTTCCACCACATCCAGTTGCTTTTTGGGTAAAACTGTCCCTTCCTTTTTGTAACACAGGGGGAGAACCTTCTCCTACCCCTTCTGCCCCTGACAAGACGTGGTCAGGAAATGACCTGCTAGTGCAGGGAAAGCCCCACCCTTTGGAGCATTTGGTTTTTCGCAGAGTGGGCTGGTTTGCCTGTGGCAGGACTTTGACG
Source organism: Empidonax traillii (assembly GCF_003031625.1). NCBI lineage: Eukaryota > Metazoa > Chordata > Aves > Passeriformes > Tyrannidae > Empidonax > Empidonax traillii. The sequence continues at coordinate 2,021,916 of NW_020955216.1, forward strand.
TGGGGCACAGGCCTTGGAGCCCTCAGTGCTCCTGGGCTTCTCCTCCTGGGCTGCCCGGGCTGGTTTTGTTCGTTGCTGCCTTATTTTTACTGACATCACAACCTGAAATGCTTTCAGCTTGTTTTGGAGAACAAAGGGCTCGGGGATTTCCATGGCTGGCAATGCAAGTCTCTGCATAAGCACTGGGATGTGAGTCAGGTTCTCTTGGAGCAAGGTGACGGGGCTGGAAATACAGATTCCTTTGCATGGGTTTGTAAATCATAGAGTCCCAGAATGATTTGGGTTGGGAGGGACCTTACAGCTCATCTTGTCCCACTCCCTGCTGTGGGCAGGGACACCTTTCACTTCCAGATTGCTCAGAGCCCCATCTAAATGGGTCTGTTATTAGAATTCTACATCAAAAGGAACCACAGGATTGTTTTTGCTCAGAGAACCAATCTTTGTCTGTTTTGTATGTCAGAAATGCCCTGATGAGATTCATATCAGGGTCTGTTGTGCTTTTGAGAGAAGCCCTTCATTCCCAGGCTGCAGCATCTCACCCTGGGTGGCTGCTGGAGCAGTGCGTGGTGGATTTGTGCTCCAAACCATGGCAGCCAAAAGTGACTTGTGATCTTTTACTTTTGCAATTATAACTCAAGGTGGGTTCAGTTACTCATATAGTAAATTTTACTAAGAACACAACGTGCCAGTAGGGGATTTTTCATGCACTCATGGTTGCCATGTCCCCTTTGTCAAAGCAGCTTTTCTTAACACCTACAGAGGGGAACTTGCTGCTGCCACTGCTGAGCTCTCAACTGTTCCCCATCCCCAGACTCCTGTCCTGGCCTCGGAGAGCCCCAGCTCTTACACACAGGCGTTCATACGAGTTTCTCTGCCAAGGCCAGGTTGGATGGGGCTTGGAGCATCCTGGTGCAGTGGAAGGTGTCCCTTGTGCATGGCAAAGGGTTGGGATGAAATGAGCTTTGAGGTCCCTTCCAATCCAAATCATTCCAGGACTCTGTGATTCTGACTTGGATTTGTTGCATCTGTGAAACCTGATTCTGATGAGTCTGAGCTTACTTTAAACATGAGAAGACCTAAAAGTGAAACCAGGTTTTACTCGAGTAAAGGACAGCATTCTTCATTACAAAATTGGAAATAATTAGGGAAGTAAAGCTTAAAATAAGAAAAGGAAAACTTTCAGGAATAGGACTCTCCAACTGCCTTGATGTTCCACCCGCTGCTGCAGGCATCCCCAGCAGGTTACTGCTTTCCAGGGGGGAGCAGAGTCTGAATCTTCCTTGCTCCAATTAGTAGAAAAGGTTATCGTTGTGCTACTGTACAAATTAATCTTCAAAGCAGTGCTGGGGCTGCTACCGCTTCCTTCACTCCATGGTATTTAATTGCGCTGAACTTACTGGATCAGCAGCTCCGAGCGTTGGGGCGGAGGCAAAGGAAGCGCTGCCCGAGCGTGCCTGAGATTCACACGGACAGTTCCAGTGCCAATTCCATGCTGGGCTCACCCTGCTGTCTGGGAAGGTTTTTCCCCTAATTCCTCTACTGTCTCCCTCCTCCATTTGGAGATTTTAACAACGTGGCAATAACGATGGCTTTAAATGTGAGGGTGGTGAGGCCTTGGCAAATGTTACCCAGAGAAGCTGTGGCTGCCCCATTCCTGGAAGTGTTCTAGGCCAGGATGGATGGGACTTGGAGCAACCTGATCTAGTGGAAGGTGTCCCTGGCCATGGCAGGGGGTGGAACTGAATATGTTTAAGGTCCCTCCCAGCCCAAACCATTCCAGGTTTTTATGATTCTGGCTTTCTAGAATAAGCTACATTTTACCTGTCCTTCCCTTTTTCTCACTCCTGGGTGTGCAGAGATCCTGGACAGCAAAAATCCATCAAAAAACCTCCCCGATGTCTGAGAGCATCATCCCAGATGTTCCCTGAACTCTGACAGCCTTGGTGTCGTGATCACAGTGCAGGAACCCCACGTGTCCTTAGCGCTCAGAGATGTCTTTTATCCAAGCAGATACAAGGAAAAGTTCAGGATGTGGATGGCCAGTGTGGGAAAAGGAGCTTTATTTGGTGGCTTTTTTTCATGGCACATACATGTTTTATTTTATTCTTTTAATAATAGAATGATAGAATTGGGACAGACTACAGTACCTACTCACAACACGACATTCCTGGGAGGTGATGGGAGCTCCTCAGAGCAGCAGCTGGCAGTAGAAGTGGCATCATTAGTTATTCCCAACTATTTTTGTTCACCTCAGAAAAAGCAAGGCAAAAGCATTTCGATATGGAGGGTTTAAAGGAAATGCTGGAGTGTTTATTTTGGCAGTGGGGACTCGGTCCCTCTGCTCCAGTGCTGAGGCCGGCACTCAGCAGCTGCTCTGGAGTAGGGCTGCCTTTCCTGGGGCTCCGAACGTGTCTTGGCTCCTTCCCATCACAGAGCCCTGTCAGGCAGGTTTGTTTCTCTTGCTTTACCAAAAAAGGGATTCCCCAGCCCATTTCCTCCGTCCTCACTGGAGCGCAGTGAGAAGAGCCACGGGGCTGTCACGCTGCAAACTGAACCCCTTGGGCCGAGTCGGGGTTTCTCTTTCATCTGTGGGTGAAGTCTGGTCTGCAGACAGAGACTCGGGAAGAGGAAGGAGCGACGCACGCAGTGACAGCACAGTCCTGTGACTGCTGGCACCAGGGCCACCTGCCAGGGACAGACAGGGACTGCGCCTCTCTAAACAGGGGAATGCTCTTAGATTGGCTCCTTCGAGTTCCCGGCCACAGTCTGGCATGATTTAATGTATTGAGGTGCTTGTATTTAATCTGACTCTGCCTCTAAAGCTCAGGGTCTGGGTTTTGTTGGGTTATTGAAATCAGATCTGTCACAAAGCCGCTTGTGCTGCCCTTGTTGTTGCAGCAGGGGCACATTGGTCAATCCAGAAGTGCTTGCTTAAAATAATACTGTTCCTCACATACAAAAAACACAAGGGCATGACCTCGGGCTGTGTATTCCTGGCACACTGAACTCCTGGAGTTTGAGTTGTGAACCGGCTCTCTCTGGTCACATGAAAAATCTCGCCTGTCTCAGTACTTGGTAACTTTGTCTTGCTCAGGATGTTCCTTCAAAATCTCTCCCTGCTTCCAAGCAATTGCCAGCATTTCTGCTTCACATTAAAATCCAAACTAACCCGAATAAGCAAGACTGGTACAAAGCAGAATGTGGGTTGTTTTTGTCATGTTGTTGTGTTCAGAAATCCTCAGGTTCCCCCATCCCAGCTTACCTTCCCTCCGTGATCACAGACAGGTATATCCCCAGCCTCACACAACGTGTTGGTTCCATTTTTTACATGAATTGGTTGGAATTTGGCACCACACAGCAGTCTTGATTGGCCTTGTTAGAGCTTTTTATCTTGGTAGAGGCTGCATTGGCAAACCCTGATGCTGGAAATCCACAATATAAAGGAAAGAGGTGCTGTGTGAGGCCAGTGTGGGATTTGGGGGGTCAAGTGAATGCAGTCTGGGGAAGGCAATTGTTAATCTGGTCTGTTCCCTTTCCAGGATAAAGATAAAGTTTCTCTAACCAAGACTCCAAAGTTGGACCGGAGTGATGGCGGCAAAGAGGTGAAAGAGCGAGCGACCAAACGCAAGTTGCCTTTCACTGTTGGAACAAATGGAGATCAAAAAGACTCGGATACAGGTACTGAGATGCCATATTCCACCCTCAAAATGTGAGTGTTGGGGCTGGTGGGGAGCACACAGGATCCAGGGTACAGGCAATCCGTGCAGTAGTGTTGTATCAAGTTTCCTGGGTTTTTTTGTGTGGAGGAAGAGGATGTGGACAAGGGTTGGATAACTGCTGTGTGCACATCTGGAGCTCAGTGGGTTAAAGCCCTTTTTGGTGCTGTTTCTAGGTGGACCACGCAGTGGCTGTGTGAGGAGACACCCTTCCTTCAGCTGTTGTGTGTTGTCCCTGTTTATTACTATCCTGGTTCAGGAATTGTAGCTGGGACAAGCCATGGAGCTGGGCCTGCTCATGAGAACTTTGAAAATAAGCAAATAAAGCTGAGTATTGTTTAAAAGAAAACCAACAAATAAAATCTGGTCAAGCAGGTCAGTCTCGTGGCAGAAGAGTGGCTGGTATACAAGCGTCTTGCCCACCATGGCCTCACACAGATATTGAAGGATTTGTTGTGTTGGATTTATGAGGAGTTGAGAAGAGCTGTCACAAAGCTTGGATGTGGAGAAAATAGTGTTGTTTGGTTGTAAGGGAATGGGCTGTGGATTTCTGGGGAGAGGTTTGTGTGGGTCCTTCCTGTACATTCCTAGGAAATCTGTATTTGGAAATAGTTTTGGTCAGGTAAAATGGTTGTGCAAACAGATAAAAAGCTAAAAGCTAGGAATGTGCTTTAAAATGCTACAAAGGCTGTGTTTGGTTGCTCTCCGGTGAGTGTGGGAGGTGATCTGACATGGGATGTGTCTCCTATGGTTCAGGAATCGGGAAAGCAGATTTGGAAGGGCCAGGAGTGCCACTGGTGAGGGCTGTTCATGGATGAGCACACGCCGTGACACGTCCTGAGGTTGACCTGGTGCTTCCGTGGGTTTATGTTACTGAACTCCCTGTCTGGAGAGAAAGTTTAAAAAAATTAATTAATTCAGTTAAACGTGATGGCTGTTCGCAGGGATGAAGTTTGGGGGTGCTGTGGTGTCTCACTTGGGGTGTCACCTTTGAAGGGGAGGAGTCCAGGACAAGGCAAAGCTGATTGACCAGAGCCAGAGCTTCTGCTTTTTGTCAAGGGTGTTTCTGCCACGTTCAATACTTGGTTGGGAATTGAAGGCCAAACTGGCTGCAGGACTGTCTGACCCTCGTGACAGCTGAGACGTCACAGCAGGCCTCCGCCAGCTCGCTCGCCGTGGCCCCCAGCAGCAGGGATCTGCTTTTCCGAGGGCTCTGGCCTCTCTCTGGCTGCAGAGATGTTGGAAATGTTTCTGCTGGCAGCAGCGAGAAGGAAACCAAGTGAAAAAAAAGAGCAGAGAGCTGCTGGGGAGAGGCTGTGACTGCTGGGGAGGAGCAGCAGCCTGTGAGACCCCCCCAGCTCAGGGACTCCTGCGTTACCCCTCTACTTTCTGCAACTGTGTGACTCTTATCTCCGGACGTGTCTTCCCCTTCCTCTCCAGAGCTTGTCCTTCCCGGGGAAGCAGATGAGCTGAGGGGCAGCAGCAGCACATCTCCCACAGGAGACCTGTATAGGGTTGTGGCACTCACAGTCCCATTGAAAGACAAACTGGGCTTTCACAAAATCTGGGAAGGTGCAGGGAAGGTGTAAGAGACTCTCAACAACCTGTTTGGTGGGGACTGGAGAGGAAGTGACTCAGCTGCTGGGTTGGAGATACCAGCAGGGAGCTGCAGATCAACGCGCAGAGTCAGACTGATGCTTAGCAGGAGCTTGTTCCTCTTCTTTGAGATCGTTTACTCCAGGAATCTGATGCTGGAGATGGGAAAAGGCTTAGTGAAGATAGGAAAAGACTTCCTGGCACCTTGCTCTCCTCTTGCAACACCCCATTGTGACAGTGGGGTGTTTCATACCCGTCTGTTCCTTGGCCTGGCTTGAGGTAGAGGCAGGTGGAGACGTGTTTGTGGGTGCACAGACATTGCACATTCCGGGGTTGGAGGGATCCCCTCGAGCCTGTGCTGGTGCCACCAGTGGCACTTGGCTGAGGGCACACGTGTGGCTGTGCACACTGAAGTGTGTGTGGTGTGCAGGACAGACTTTTGTGTGGAACAAAGGGACTGCCATGTACCCACCCCACATTCCCAGAGGAGGGAGAGGCTGCTGCTTCTTGTTCTGCTCCTCAGCTTTGCTCCCAGATTGCACCATCTCTCTGGCTGACCCTGGGTGGTTTATGTAACGTGGTCATGCTTCCTGGGCCTGTTCTGTGTGTGTGTGAGGGGGGGTGCAGGGATATTCCACAGCCACGTGGGAGTTCGGAGCTAGCACAGCTCTCTCTTTGCCTCTAGTGGGATATTTTTTCCCCTCTTTAAATGTTTAAACAATGGCGTGGATCCTCATCCTGATGTGTGGCAGTGACTCATTTTCCTTAGCACGGTGTATGTTGCAGTTTTCCCGGACAGCTCTGGCTCTCTGGGGCAAGAAACATTGGAGGTGGGTTTGTCTGCCATGGAAGGGCAGCAAAACCCATCCTGGCCAGGTGAGGGGCCACAGCCAGTGTTGCAGGGCAATTTGAGGGCAGGTGTTAGAAAGAAATTCTGTCCCTATGAGGGTGGTGAGGCTCTGGCACAGGTTGCCCAGAGAAACTGTGGCTGCTCCATCCCTGGAAGTGTTCAAGGCCAGGTTGGATGGGGCTTGGAGCAACCTGATGTAGTGGAAGGTGTCTGTGCTCATGGCAGGGGGTGGAATGAGATGAACTTTAAGGTCCCTTCCCACCCAAACCTTTCCATGATTCTGTGGTGTGTGCTCTAGTGGCACTGCTGGCCAGCCCTGCTCTAAGCGTATGGTTTGGGTATGGTTGGTTCAGGGCTACATGTTTTAAAATGATCTCCTTCAAAATGGTTTCTAGAGCAACAATTCTGGCTCTTGGGTTCCTCAGAGTTAACTAAATAAACTGTCTTTAGGAAAAAAAAAAAATGGCATCAAGCCGTGAGCCTCCAGACTGTGCATGTTACAGCTCCAGCACTGTGTGAGCAGCATCTCTGTGCCTCAGACTTCTCCTCCTTCCTTCTCCTTCCCTCGTGCAGCATCTCCCCACATCCACAGGCGCTGCCGGGAGCCTACGTGCTGCCTGGCAGCCACCAAACGAGTACAGCCAGCTCTTCTCGCAGCAATTCCAGCAGCTTGGGAGGTTTCCTGCGGCTCCTCGTCCCTGTGCCGCACCGAGGGAGGTTTAGGCTTTAAAATAAATTAATATTTGATAATTGTGGTATTAAAAGCACACAGAGAGCGGACAGCAGGGAGAGAGGGCGGTCCTGCTGGGAAGGCACCTGTGGGGAGGTGGCAGGAGAGGTGGGCACGGGCGGCTGGCGCAGCGGTGCCGATGCTGAGCCACGGCTGAGTCATGGACTGACTCAACGGCACCAGACTGCCGGCGTGGGGCCGGCGCTCCCCACCTCCCCCGGGCTCCCGAGGGGACGGATTCGCACCAACAGGTCCCTTAATGCAGAGTGGGACAGGTAATGCTGATTGGGGAGCAGCTGTGAGATGCACGGAGTGCAGAATTCCTTATGCCCACTCCTCCTGCGCGTGGTTTCCTTAGCTGGATGTCCTGCTGTCACTTGAGTCCCTTGGCTCGAGGTGCAGCTGTGGTTTCCAGGCCTTTAGTCATCAGCAGGGAGAGTTGGGGCTCAGTACAAATCTGAGTGCACTGAGTTAATTTTGGCTTCCAGCAGCTCTCCTTGGGAGCTGGGAAGGCCTGAGCAAGGCTGGGTCAAACCTGGTGGTCTGCAGCGGTGATAGATGCCCTGCCCCCTCCTTGTGTGCCCAGCTCCCTCCCTGTGTGTCCAGCTCCCTCCCTGGGTGCTTTTGGGAAAAGAAGGGAGAGACAAACCCCCACCAGCCCTCCAAGCTGCTCTGTACACACTGACCTTCCCTGGCTCTGAGATCTCTCCAGGAGCCCAGGGCTGAACTGGGGGCTTATGGCCCGGGAGGTGCGGGGTGGACGAAGGCCAGTTGTGAGTATGGTTGGCAGGAGCTGGCCTTGGAACTTCAAACTCCTCTCTAATCCCCCGAGGTTGTTACGTGACGCTAATTAGTAGGTTAGAAAATGCTTGATGAATCAGCTGACCCAAACCATCCTCTCCCAGAGCCGGCTGCTGCCTAATGCCTGCGAGTGTTTGGGAACAGGCTCGTTAGTCCCAAGTTGGGAAGGCTGGCAAGGGAATCCGTGAGAAGCAAATTGCTGGCTTATTAAAAAGGGCATCTGCATCCCAAAGTGTTATTTGTGCCGTTCTCTGTGCTGGCTTTTCTCCGGTGTTTGCAGCTGGGGGCTCTGAGGGGCTGCGCTGCATCGGGGCTTTCTTTGCTTGTGTAATTTCAATCCTTTAACTAAAATAGTCGAGGAACTGTTCTCACCTAGCAACAGGGAGAGAGTGAATGTCAGAGCTTCTCCCTTCCTAGCTGGGCTCCATAATGCCGGTACAGTGTGGAGAGCCTGGCACACACCAGCCTTCAGATCACCCTGAGAAACTCCCCGTGCGCAGCAGCCATCTGGGAAGGGCTGCGCAGAAAACCAGGTCGTTTTATGATGGGAGCTGCCATAAATCTCCCTCCTCCCCCCTCATCACCTCCTTAACATGCAGAGGGAGAGGTTGCAGTGTGCTGTGTCTCTGTGAACCAAAAATCTATCAATGATGGCTTTTTCCTTAATACAAGAGCTTTTATCAGCGCTGTCTGCAGAGTGTCCTGGCCCGGCTCCGGGAGGGGGAGGGCTGGCCATAGCCTTCCTCCCCCGTCCTCCCTCTTCCAGTTCTTTCTATTTCGTGGGAAATGAACAGTCTGAACCTGAAAATTGGTCTCTCTCAGAGTTATTCTTGTTTAACATGAGGACTGTTGTTTCTGATGAAGCCTCTGGGCTCCTCTTGAAGCAGTTTGGGAACCAGTGGCCACTGGGGAGGAGCTGCTTTTACCCATTTAGCCACAACTGTGGGGTCTAGCCTACAGGTGTAGGGAGGACGCCTGGATCACAGCATTGAACCTCTCTAGTCAAATTATGTTTTGAAATACTGCAGCCAGTGGGGAGCTCCCTGAGGAGCTGGGCTGAGCAGTGGGGATGGTGGGCTCAGCTCCACACAGTCACCTGACGTGGTTATAAAGGGGCTTGTTCCTCCTGCCAGCACCTCTCTGTTCCTGCCTCAAAGCCAAGGTCTCCACCATCCTTCAGCATTGCAGGATGAGGCTCTGGCTCTGGACCTCCATCTTTCAGGTTAGGAACCAGCTTCCTACTGTACAGGAGTGGCTAAGGGTGCCTTCCTCACCGTTCTGCCAAGGCAGACCCTGCTTTTCTTCTCATTTTGCTCATTGCATTCCTTTTTGGCACCTGTTTGATAAACCAGATATCTTCCTGGCTCTGCCCCCAAGTCCATTAGCATGTCCATGACCTCCTGATGCCAAGGTGCCCTCCCAGCACCAGCCCTGGCGTGCAGCCCCCAGCCCAAGCCGTGTTCCTCTGCATTCCAGGGGTCTCTGTGCAGCCCTACTCGCTCTCCTCGCTGAGCTCTTCACCACTGGGTGTTCTCTTGGCCTGTCCTGCTGCCCAGTCTTGTTTATCCACTTGTGCCATGGTGCTGCTTCCCATTCCACGCCACTGCTGCCGGGCTCTTTGCCACCTCCAGCCTTCCCCTCAGCACCACCAGCCTGCATGTCCTTCAGTTCTGGGGTTCCCTGGAGCATTGGGATGTGTTAGGACCATGCTGCCGTCAACCTTTCTACTCCTGAGTCACTGGCCCACATTGCAGGTGCCCTGTGAGTGCATCCTTGGGCCATGATGCTAGGCCAGACCTGCTCTTCCCTGCCTTGAGCCAATACGCTACAAAACGTTTTATGCCCTCCAAGTTCTGCAGTAGGAATGAGTCACTCTTACGCAGGCTGGGCCGGGCTGGGGGGAGCAGAGCCCGTGTGGTCTCAAGGGTGCAGTGCAGTCTCTGTTGCTGTCTGTGCTCCTCTAATTTATTCTTATTGATCTCTTGGTTGTGTGCTTGCTTGGCGTGGAAACTGTTGAAAATCCCTGTTTGCTGGTGAGCCGGCACTCAGTGTCTCCATGCCAGAGACGTTCGGCATGAGCTGCTGGTTTGGAAATGGTATTTTTCCTCAGGGTTCCACCTTCCATGCGTGTGTTGTCATGTTGGAGCAGTGAAAACAGATGGTTTTTGCATTACAGGGTTCTCTGCGTGTGTGGGGAGTAAGGAGCCGTGCGGCTCTGACATCCCCATGACCTGCCAGCATCTCGTAGCACAGGCTCGAGAAACCTTGGAGAGGTTTTCCATCATCGCCCTGTTCTCCTTCCTTCCCTGCTTCTCTCCATTTTGGATAGGGCCAGGGTTCAGCCTCTGTCTGCCCTGCACATAGAGCCAGCCTAGCAACACTGAATCCCTCTCAGTCCGCCCTGGGACCCCATGGAGCTGCCAATGCGCTTCCAGGAGCCCCACGTTTGTGCTCCCGTTGCAGCATTGCCCAGAGTCTCATTTGGGCATGAGAACCACCTGCAGGGAAATGCTCATCAAACCCCTTTGTCCTGGGAATCTGCTCCTGTTCTGCCTTTGCAGCCTCTCAGGCTCCGTGTGATGAAAGGCAGGAGCAGTTCCTGGCTGGGCTCGGCGGCTCTGCTCTCAGATCCTGCTTTCCCCTTTAAGCCTGCGCACGCGGTTCCTGCTGGCGTCAGCATGAGGGAAGAGCCGAGCAGGATCCCCGAATAAAACCAGGGCTGAGGCTGTGCTCAGGAGGTTTGCAGAAGGGCTGAAGCAGCAAACGAGCTGCTTTAAAAATAGCTGCATGGAGGTGTGGCTCATCCCAGGCTCACAGAGCATCCGTGGGCTGCCGTGGTCTTCCGCTGGATTGCATGTGCACAGTCCAGCCACCGCCACTGCTGATGGGCACTGGGGGCTCCCTGTCTGCTCACCCCCTCGTCCCCTGGGGGTTTGTGCTTGTTAAAGGGGTTTGAGTGTGAAATAGGCTTTATTTCTGTCTGCTGAGGTGTTTACCCACTGTGAGTTTCTTTCCATTCACTCCATGTTCCTGCAAGGTGTTCCAGAAATGTGTTTAATTAGAGGAGAAGGAGCAGCCTGTGGGAGCTGCCGGCACGTGGAGCCATTGAGTGGAGATCTCTGTGCAGGGGCAGCTTTAAATCTGCTGAAAATCCGATTCTGAGTAAAGGCTTGGCTGAAATAAAAGTGACGTGCAACTCTGTGAGCCTGGGACCAGCCAGGGCTGGGGGAGCCAGCCCAGGGCCCAGGCAGGACCCTGACTCTGCTGAGGATAAGGATGGGAAGCAACTCTGGGATACTGGGAGCAGCTCTGTCTCTATCCTCCTCCTCATATTTCAGACCCACTTAAGGGTCTTGCTTCTGCGGTCCCCTCATGTTGCTGGAGGGTTGTGTCACGCAGGGGTCCAGGGCTGCTGCACTGCCCACACTGGGAGCCATAGAATGCCGGAATCCTGGAATGGTTTGGGTTGGAAGGGACCTTCAAGCTCATGTCACTCCACCCCCTACCATGGGCAGGGACACCTTGCACTAGACCAGGTGTGATGACCCACACTTAAATCATCACACCAGGTTGCTCCAAGCACCATCCAACCTGGCCTTGAACCCTTCCCACCGGGAAGCACGAGCCCGAGTCCTCGGCTGCCTCCGCCAACCCTCGCTGCCTCACCACAGCGAGTGAGAACACAGCAGTCGCTTTCCAATTTATTTTTATCTTGTTGATCACATGCTTCTTAATGTTAAATGTTCTGTGGAGGAGGAAATTTCTGCAACTGCAGAATGAATAGGAGTTTAGGGGGTTTCGGTTGAACTCGATAATCAATTTTTGCAAATCCCAGGCTCGTGCTGACAACCTGCAGCAGCAAAGGGATATTAATGAAAATGTTCCCATTCTAATTGTGGAAGGAATTGTGCTCCCAGTTGAGGGAGCAGCCCTCTGCCTCGTACAGCTCTGAAAATCATGTACTTCAGGGACACTGCCTAGTGGCACCAGCCTTGCAAGGTGTGACCCCTGGAGCACCTCTGTGCTTGGCTTTGGGGCATGGCTGGAGGTGACCAAGGCTGAAGAAAAGCCAGGCCTGGCAGAGCAGGATTTAAGCAGCTTGGAGCAGCAGCTTGGAGCCTTAGGAAGAGCAGAGAGGTGCTGCACACATGGGTCAGATGTCCTTGTGCTCAGGGTGAGTGTGCCTGGCAGGACACACTGTGCAGCAACGTGGCTTCTGGAATTGTCCGCGTGAAGTTGTTTTCTTCCCGTAAGCACACTGGGTTTAATTTTATTTTAAGCCATTAAAAAACTGCCCACTTTCCTGTGATCTGATTTCATCTTCCAGCTCTGTTACAGCTGCCAAGATGACCAAAATGTGGCTTCAGAAGAGTAGACTGGGATTCTCCTTCAATGCAGACATGTTTTCAGGGTGGGAAGGGACCTTAAAGCTCATCCTCCTGCTATGGGCAGGGACACCTTCCACTAGACCAGGTTGCTCCAAGGCCCATCCAGCCTGGCCTTGAACACTTCCAGGGATGGGGCAGCCACAGCTTCCTGGGAAGTGAGAAGAGGGGTTTGGAGAGGGGTGGCTGTGCTGTCTGACTGAGAGGTTTCCCGGCACAGTCATTATTTTTCAAAACGTTCAGGATCCCGGGAGCAGGGCTTGATGGAAGTCACCTGCTCCAGGTGAGACCTGAGCAGCAGGGGATGGCAGCTCTGCACATGGTGCAGGGAGGAGGTTTCTGTAGCCTGTGCCTCAGCCGTGGGAGTGCAGGAGCTGGAACCGAACGGCAGGAACGGAGCCGAAGCAGTGCAGACATCCCCATACACTGCTGCCCTCATCTGCTGGAGACTTTTACTCCACTATAGTTTGGTGGGTGAAGGAAGAAACCTGTGCTGTGGTGCAGAGTCTGGTGGCCGAGCGTGACCCCGTCCGCTGGCGGTTCCACCTGACCCGCTGGACTTTGCACCGAGGCACAACAGGCTCCGTCCCAGTGACCGCGTGCCCGTGACCCACATCGAGTCTGGCAAAGGGGGTTGGATGAGCAGAGCTGGGGCTGCAGGGTTGTTATTTTTTATTCCAGTGAGGCTGATGAGGCCCTGGCACAGGTTGCCCAGAGAAGCTGTGGCTGCCCCATCCTTGGAAGTGTCCAAAGCCAGGTTGGACAGAGCTTGGAGCAACCTGGTCTAGTGGAAAGTGACCTTGCCCTACAGGGAGTGGAACAAGATGAGCTTTAATGTCCCTTCCAACCCAAACCATTCCATGGTCATGTGACTCTGGTGTGGCTATGGCTCTTTGGACCCACTGGAGATGGTGCAGCAGGATTTGACGAATCCTGATGTTAGCAGCAGTTGCGCTTGGTACCTCAGCAGGAGCTGCCTTTGCACCTGGATGATTTAGGAGACCGAGTGTCAGGCTGGGATTCAGGGATGACAAGACAGGCACTTTCTCTGGGATTTCTTCATCCCTTCCCCTCCTGTTTGCTTGGGATTTTTTAGAGGGTTGCAGAAGATGTGATGGCAGGTGGGTGCTCTGTGCCAGGTGGGAGCAGNTGGAGGAGCAGGAGTGGAGCATGTCCCGGCTGTACCTATGGCAGTGTGAGCCTGGGTGGCTGCTCCAGGTACCGGTGCTCCCGTTTCAGGGGTCCATCCTTCACCACAGGAACATCCTTCACCAATCTTCACTGCTGACTTTTCGGTTTATGAGATGTGGGACATGGTTTTCAGTCCCAGTGACATTCATGGCTTGTGTTCCTGTGTCGTTGTCCCACAGAGAAGCAGGGTCCCGAGCGGAAGAGGATTAAAAAGGAGCCCGCCACCAGGAAGCCTGGCTTGCTCTTCGGCATGGGCCTCTCGGGGATCCGGGCAGGGTACCCCCTCTCCGAGCGCCAGCAAGTCGCTCTCCTCATGCAGATGACAGCGGAAGAGTCTGCAAACAGCCCAGGTGAGACTTGGAGGGGGGGTTTGCTCTGAGGTGGGAGGGGGCAGGTGGGACCTGCATCCCAAATGCCCAGTCTTCCCAGTTCCCGGGGCCACCAGGAGGTTCAGGTGGCTGAGCTGCCACCTCCAGCGTGGTTCAAGGGGGCTGGTTTGCTGCTCTGTGGGGTCTCACCCGTCCCACAGGGCTCTGCAGGTGACTCCAACCACGGTGTCACTGGGATTTGCATGTGGCTGTGGTAGCCCTTCCTTCCAGTGTCAGGCAGTAGCAGCAAGTGTCCCACGAGCCGAATCCAGGCCACTACCAAGCCTGCCCTGGCTACTTAGTTAGAGTTTTCATTCCATGGGAACCTCCTCCACATCAGTTCCATGTTTCCCACTGGCCTCTCAGCTGTCTCAGTAAAGGAGGATTGTGAATAAAGACAAAACATCATCCTCTGTATGTTTTGTAATGTTTCCTCTTGTGGAGGGGTAGAAGACATGTAACCACTGCAGCTGTAACTCGAGATGTGGAGCAGCTGGAATGTGTTTACCACGGATTTTGTATTTTAGTAATTTTTATCTGTTGCAAACATGACCCCCCCCCAGGGTTTTCGGAGGACTGTGTCACATCTGCATCCTACACACAACATCACGGCTTTTAGCCACATATTTTGTTGTTTTTAACCAATCTTGCTGCTGATGTTGCTGGTATTTGGGAAAACTAAAAGGGAATAAGCTGCAGAGTGTTCGCTGCATTCCAGTGTTCTCCCAGGAAATGCGCAGTCTCCTCCCAAGGCCATCAGACCTCACATGTGCTTGGTAAAAGGCCACTTCCCTTGGGAATTGAGGTTTGAGGGTAAGGAGCTTCATTGTTGCTCCCAAATCACGGGATTGTCCACAGCATTTGCCAGGACTCCAGTGGGCTCTGGCAGCCCGTGATTCCCATCTCGGTCGGACACACACAGGCTGCTCTGTTCACATCCACTTCGGAGGCTGGGTTGCCTCTCGCTGCCTTGTGGGGAATATTTAGGGAAGAGACGAGATGAAACACGATGCACGAGCTCCCTCTAAAGGTTTAGGAACTCCTTGGAATTGCGGTTCCTGACTCTGCTTCTCTCCTGCAGTTGACACAACACCAAAGCATCCCTCTCAGTCTACAGTTTGTCAGAAGGGAACTCCCAACTCTGCCTCCAAAACCAAAGATAAAGTAAATAAGAGAAATGAGCGAGGAGAGACTCGGCTGCATCGCGCCGCCATCCGAGGAGATGCCCGGCGCATCAAGGAGCTCATCATCGAGGGTGCAGATGTCAATGTGAAGGACTTTGCAGGTAACCAGCCTGGGAATCCCAACCTCTTCCCACCTGGTTGCATGTTCCACCTCCGAGAATGACTCTCACCGCACAAAGTAGTTGGTTTATAACATGGGGTTGCTCCCTAAAGGAAGGGATTAGCCAAAAATAATGATTTCTGTCTTTGGGGAGGAAGGTCTTGTTACTCTTTAAGAAACAACCAAACAACAAAAAAACACACAAAAAACTCCTGGCTGGGCAGGATCCAGAGCAATCCCTGGGGCTGCCCTGGCTCCACACACTGAAACTGTGTACGGGCCCCTCCGGTCCATTTCCCTTGCTCTTCCATGTAGGTGCTGTTTTGGAAGTCTGGAGGGGAATTTGCCAAGGGAGATGTGCTGGCTTAGCTCTTTCTTTTTCTTAAAATAGAAGAAATGATATGCACAGAAACACTTCTAAGAGTGGGTTTGTGATGTCCTCACTCTGGAGTTGGGGGGTTGATGCTTGCAGATTTCTGGGAGTTGCTTTTGAGGACTGAATGTGGGGGTGCTGCTAATGGAGGGTGAATGTGAAGGGCAAGGTCAGATCCCACGAGGCACTTGAATTAGAGGAGGTGGTGACTGTCCTGAGCCTGGTAGAACCACCTCTGCCTCCTCCTCCTCCTCCTCCTCCTCCTCAGCAGTGCTGCCAAGCTCCTGCTTGGGGTGGTGGGATGACATGGGAACAACCCCGAGTCCTGCAGGGAGAAGGCAGCAATGAGATGATGATGAAGGTGCTGTTCATGCACCCCCGTGCTGATGGTGGGGCTGGATCAGCCTTTCTTCAGCACGTCCAAGAACTTGACTTTGCTCTTTGCTGTTCTCTTTGCACGATTTTAGGGCTATAAATAGATATGGCTGTTCCTCCTCCCATATGATTAATCCCAGTGCCAGACTGAAGTATCAGTTGTGATTAATTCTGGGCACAGGTGCCCCTTCCGAAGGCTCCAAGTGAAGGTAACGGAACGCGCTCCCACGGCGCTATCAGCAAAACACCGGAGCAGCTGCGTTGGGAAACTTCAAAACAGGCTCTGCTTAAAAATAGTCTGTTTGAACATGATAAAATATTTTGTTCTGTGCTCTTCAGAGGTTTGTTTGAGAACTGGAATCGCCGTTACTGTGGAGACCTGCTGTTTGGTTCCCCCTCTGAGCCGGTGTTCAGGCCTGGCTGTGTGCTTAGAGAGCACAGAAAATATTTGTGAGGGCTGTGTGGGGCCAGTTTCAGATCCTTGTCTGCAGTTCAGAGCTCAGGCCCAGTCTGGGCACCAGTGTTTCCCTTACAGAGGAGTTGGAACCTAAAGCCAAACCTTAAACGGTGCTTAAAAGAAGGCTGGAGAGGGACTTTTCACAAGGGCATGTAGTGCCAGGAGAAGGGTGAATGTCCTTAAGCTGAAGGAGTGCAGGGTTAGATGGGATATTTGGAAGAAAAATTGTTCTCTGTGAGGATGGTGAGGCCCTGGCACAGGTTGCCCAGAGAAGCTGTGTCTGCCCCATCCCTGGAAGTGTCCAAGGCCAGGTTGGACAGAGCTTGGAGCAACCTGGGATAGTGGAAAGTGTCCCTGCCCTTGGCCACAATTCCTCCCAACCCAAACCATCCCATGATTCTACAGAGAGGAAAGGATTTGAGACCTATCTTTCACATGACAGCAGCAATTCTCTTCATTTCTTACATAAAACTTTCCCTTTCTACCTCCTGGGGCCGTGTCCGCCGTGGCAGATGCTCTTCCTGTAGCACATGGCATGACCAGAGGGAAATGTGGGATTGATTCTATGAGTACCTGGCTAGAGTAGCAGGGCAGAGCTGCAGGTTCCTTCCTCCAGGGGCATCCGGACAAACACGGCCAACTTGGCCTTCAGAGCAACACACCCCGTTCCACAGCGGTACCTGCAGCCTCTGTGCCTGGAGGTGACTCTCCCGGTCTGTCTGTCTCCGTGAAGGTGTTGTCGTGTGCTGAGTGTCCCTTTCCCTGCAGGCTGGACGGCGCTGCACGAGGCGTGTAACCGGGGCTACTACGATGTGGCAAAGCAGTTGCTCGCGGCGGGCGCTGAGGTCAACACCAAGGGGCTGGACGACGACACCCCCCTGCACGACGCAGCCAACAACGGGCACTTCAAGGTTGGGCATTGCTGGATTTCACTGCTGGGCTTTTAGGAACTCGTTTGTGCTTTGTGCAGACAACTGTAAAAACACAGGGATCCTGGTTATTTAATTTTCATTTGCTGTTTAGTGGGCAGGAATCTGTGTTCAAGGCCGGGCTGGATGGGGCTTGGAGCAACCTTGTCTAGTGGAAAGTGTCCCTGCCCATGGGACAGATGATCTTAAAAGTCCCGTCTAATGCAAACCGTTCCATGATTCTGTGAATTTTTTTGCCCCAGAGCTGTTGAGTGTTTTACTTGGTGTTCCCCTGCACACAAGATAGTTCATTCTCCTCCAGGAACTGGGAAGGGAACGTGACCTTGTGTCTTGTTCATCACCCTTCTTTCCTGCCCAGGTTGGTTCTTAGAATTGCAGAATCATTAAGGTTGAAAAAGACCTCCAAGATCATCGAGTCCAGCCATTAACCCAATGCTGCCACGCCCCACCACTAAACCGTGTCCTTAAACACCACATCTGCTTGGTTTTTGTACTTCCAGGGATAGGGATGGTGATTCCACTGCTTCCCTGGGAGTGTTGCTGGATTTTTTCTCCTTTTTTATTGCTGACTGTTAGTAACATGAGGCACGTCCTGAGGACATTCCCCTTATAGTTTTGTATGAAAGTTCTACAAAATACCAGGAATCCAAACATCATGAGCATCTTCAAGCCCCAGTTTCTCCTTTCAGGTGGTGAAATTGTTGTTACATTATGGAGGGAATCCTCATCAAAGCAACAGGAAGGGCGAGACACCTTTAAAAGTAGCGAATTCTCCCACCATGGTGAATCTGCTCCTGGGGAAGACCACGTACCCCTCCAGCGAGGAGAGCTCAACAGGTGAGACTGACCTGTCTGGGGCTGGGGCAGCGATGTTTGTGGCCTGCAGCTGTCTGTTAGTGCAGAGATGTTGAAGGATAGTGAAGTTTACATTCTTGTCAGAATATCCCCATGCTGCTGCCGTGGTCCAGAGCTTACCCTTAGCTGTAACCCAAATTCAAACAACGTAACCAGCAGCTTTAGCTCCGGGAGCTGTTTGCGCTGGGAGCCAATGTTGAGATCCCTTCCCTGGGGTAATCAAGATGCAGGATTGGAAACCAATTGCAGGTAAATGGATTTCTTACCTTTAAGACATGGGTAATTACCACGGAGAGGAGGAGGTTTGCGTGTCCACTGTGTGTTCCCATCCCTGTTCCACCGCTGGTGTTTCAGGTTCTACTCCCAGGCTGTCCTTGCTAGAGCCTGTCCCACCAGTGCCACCATTGTGGGACACTGCAGGTTTTAAATAGAGCTAATCAGAGTTCTTATGGGGAGCCTTGACCTGTGCTGTGTGCAGCCCCAACCCTGTTACAAAGTTCTTGTGGTACACCCAGGCTGTTGCTTTGAGGAGCACGCCATGCAGGCTGGAGCCAGGATGGCTGTACTTTCCTAAAACATATCCAAATCTGGCATTCCAAGCTGTTGGCTGCCAATCTGGCAAAGTCTGGGTGAGGCCAAAGGGTACCAGGATCGTTCTTATTGGTTCATGTCTGTCATAGACCCCAGAGCCTCTTACAGCCTTTAACACGCTGTTCTTCTCTCTCTGCAGAGACCTCAGAAGAGGAGGATGCCCCTTCCTTCGCTCCCTCCAGCTCCGTTGATGGCAATAACACAGACTCAGAGTTTGAGAAGGGTTTGAAGCACAAGCCCAAGGCCCAGGAGCCCCCTAAAACCATCACGCCAGTGAAGGACGAGTATGAATTCGATGAGGATGATGAGCAGGACCGAGTCCCGCCGGTCGATGACAAACATTTGCTGAAAAAGGATTACAGGAAAGAGACTAAAGCAAACAGTTTCATTTCCATACCCAAAATGGAAGTGAAAACTTATCCTAAAAATAACACAATTACACCAAAGAAAGCTGCCCACCGCATCCTGTCGGACAGCTCGGACGAGGAGGAGACCAGCGTGGCCGTGGGGACGGGGGAGAAGCTGCGCCTTTCGACCCACTCGATCTTGCCCAGCAGCAAGATCCGGGAGCCCGCCAGCACCAAGGCACCGAAGGAGAAAAGCAAAGTAAAAAAGAAGCGGAAGAAGGAGACGAAAAGCAAAGAGGTTCGGTTTGGCAAAAAAAATGACAAGTTTTGTTCCTCTGAATCAGAGAGTGAAAACGTGGAGAGTGAGGAGGATGATAGAGACTCTCTCCAGAGCTCTAGCTGTGTAAAGGACTCAAGGCTAGTGCTAAAGGAATCCTCCTTGTTTAACTCTCTGTCTGCCTCATCGACCTCTTCTCATGGGAGTTTAGCATCCCAGAAACATAATCCCAATCTTACAGAACAGCACTCCAAGCACTGGAGAACGGACAATTGGAAAACCATATCTTCTCCAGCTTGGTCAGATGTCAGTTCCTTATCGGACTCCACCAGGACGAGGCTGACAAGCGAGTCAGACTATTCGTCCGAGGACTCGAGCTTAGAGTCACTAAAGCCAGTCAGGAAGAAACCAGAGCACAAAAAGAAAAACACCCCCCACAACACTGTTTCTGAGAAAAAGAATTCATTCCATAGCAATGTGGATGGAGCAATTCCAAAGCTGGACAAGGAGGGGAAGGTTGTTAAAAAGCATAAAACAAAACACAAACATAAAAACAAGGAGAAGGGACAGTGTCCCATCAGCCAAGACATTAAAATAATCAAAACATTTTCTTTTGAGTTTGAGGACTCTAAACAAAAGCCTGAGAAAGGCTTGATAGTAGAGACAGAAAATCCAGTCGAAAACAAGTTGAAAGTGTTAAAGCACGAGCGGGAACATGGTAAGAAGGAGGAAAAGCTCCCCAAAGGTAAAGTGGAGGAGAAGGAGTGGTTGTTTAAAGATGAGACTGGAAAATCCTCAAAAGAGGAGAAATCATTAAGAAAAATCAAAGATGGTAGTAAAGACCTGAGCAAATCCTTCAGAGAAGGATTGAGTAAATCAGAAAAAGAGAAACCTGTCAAGGAGAAATCTCCCAAGGAGGAGAAGCCAAGAATACACAAGGAGGAGAGAAAGAAGAAGTCAAAGGACAAGCAGTCCAAATCTGAGAAAAAGAATGAGCTGAAGGAGGAGAAGGCTTCTAAACTAGAGAAAGAAAAATCCTTCAAGGAGGAGAAAGAAAAATGCAAAAAAGAAAAACTTTACAGGGATGAGTCTGGGTTTGATGAGTTTAATAACAAAACCCAATTTGCTGAAAGTGAGGACACAAAGTTCAGCCTTTCGGATGATCAGCAGGAGAGGTGGTTTTCAGACTTGTCCTCTGATTCATCCTTTGATTTCAAGGGTGAAGACAGCTGGGATTCTCCAGTAACAGATTTCAGGGAGATTAAAAATGACACTGTGGCAAAACTAATCATAGAACCTGTGAAAGAGGAAATTAAAGACAAGAAAAAGGAAAATAAAACAAAGGAGAAGAAGGATTACAACGAGAAGCGGAATGAAAAGGACACTTTTCTAAAGAAAAAGGAGAGGGACTATGTGGAGAAAAGCTCCGAGAAGAAAAAGGACCAAACAGACAGACACAAAGTTACTCCCAGTTATTTGCCAGAAAAGGATAAGAAAAGGAAGGATTCTGTGGAGACTGTCAAGGAGAGGAAAGAAAAGGATACAGGTGAAACCAACAAAGACAGAAAAGATTCCTCTGATGGCTCCAAAGAGCGAAAAGATTCCAAGACGAAGCAGGAGGAGCCCTATCGAGAGGACTTCAAAGACTACGGCTGTGAAACGTTCTTCAAGGATAAGTCTGACCCTGAATTCAGTGGGAAAACCCTGGAGAGTTGGGAGAGGCACCATTCTGGGAAGGAAAAGGAGAAGAAAGATGCTCCCGATAAAGAAAAAAAAGAAAAGGTGAAGCCAGAAAAATACAAGGAAAAATCCAAAGAAGGCGACAAGGAGAAAAATGAAAAAGTTGCTCCAGAGAAAATTCTGAAGGACAAAGAACTAGAAAAGAGCTTCAAAGAGAAGAAAGAAACTAAGGAGAAATACAAAGATCTTCACAGCAAAGATAAGGAGAGGAAGAGTTCTTTCGACCAAGTGAAAGAGAAGAAAGATAAAAACTTCTCCACGGACCGTGAGGATTTCTCCGAGAAGAAGGATGAGAAGAAAGGCAAGGAGAAGAGCTGGTACAGCATTGCTGACATCTTCACGGATGAGAGCGAGGACGAGAGGGATGATTACAGCTTGAGTGGGTTCAAAGTGAGTGACTCTGCTGGGGGCGAGATGCATCGCCTGGACAGTCTGCAGGACAAGGACGACGCGGCTGCCGAGAAGGAGCTGTACCCCGACAAGCACCGCAAGTACTCCTCCGACCGGCAGCACTCGGAGAAGCAGAAGGATAAGGAGTCCAAGGAGAAGAAAAAGGACAAAGGAACATCAGAAGGGGGAAAGGAGAAGAAGGAGAAGAGTTCCTTTGAGAAACACAAAGAGAAGAAAGATAAAGACTCCACCGAGAAGTACAAGGACAGGAAGGACAGAATGTCCATAGATTCCACTCAGGAGAAGAAAAACAAGCAAAAGCTCCCAGAAAAGGTTGAAAAGAAACACACCAGTGATGACAAGGTGAAAAGCAAACATAAGGAGAAGCCAGATAAAGAGCATTCCAAAGAGAAGAAGTCTTCAAAAGGAGGGGAGTCAGAGAAGAGCCTGCTGGAGAAACTGGAGGAGGAGGCTCTGAATGACTACAGGGATGACTCCAATGACAAGATCAGCGAGATCTCGTCTGACAGCTTCACGGACAGAGGGCAAGAGCCGGGACTGACCAGCCTCTTTGAGTCTTCAAACCTTTCTCTTGCTGATGCCGCTGAAGAAAAGTTTAAGGACTCTCTCCCTTTGCCCTGCCTGCAGGACAAACTCAAGGAGAAGGAGAGACACCGACATTCCTCATCTTCCTCAAAGAAAAGTCATGAGAAGGAAAAAGCAAAGAAGGAGAAGACAGAGAAAAAGGAAAAAACAGAAGAATTCAAGGACTCCAGCAGCAGAAAGGATTCCACTCATTACGAAAAAGATTTCTCTGTGGATGGGGAGGCTTTTGGCTCTTCTTACAACATGAAAGCAGAGGCTGATGAGGAACCGGAGAAGGGCATTGATTACTTGTTTTCTGAAAAGAAAGATAAAAATGATTCTGAAAGAGAGTTGTCAAAGAAGGCAGAAAAAGAAAAGACTTATGGTTCCAGCACCATCAGCGCAGCTAAAGAGAAAAAGAAGCGGGATAAACACAAGGAAAAATGGAAGGAGGAAAAGGAAAAGCATAGAGACAAACATGCAGATGGTTTCTTTAAACATCACAAAGATGAACCAAAGTCAACACTCAAAGACAAGGACGGGCCTCAAGTTTCCACCTTTAAAGATAAATCCAAGGAGGACAACCTCAAATTCAGTGAAGCCAAACTGAAGGAGAAGCTCAAGGAGAACCAAGACAAAGACAAATCAGACTCTATAAAAATAAGCAATGGGAATGAGAAAATAACCGTTTCCAAAGACAGTGGCAAGAAGGAGGCCAGGCCAAGGGAGAAACTTCTGGGAGATGGTGATCTGATGATGACCAGCTTTGAGAGGATGCTGAGCCAGAAAGACCTGGAGATCGAGGAACGCCACAAAAGGCACAAAGAGAGAATGAAGCAAATGGAGAAAATGCGGCACAGGTCCGGAGACCCCAAGTTAAAGGATAAGCTTAAGAGCTCAGAAGATGTGCGCAAGAGGAGTCTGGATCTGTCCACAAAGAAGCCGCTGTCGCTGGATACTCAGCTCAAGGACAAGAAACTCAAAGAGTTGGGTCCACTGACTCCTATACTGTCACCAGAAAACAAGGCACAGCCTGCTGTGGGTACAGACTCCAAGGACTGGATCACAGGTCCTCAGCTGAAGGAGATCCTCCCGGCGTCTCCCAGGCCGGATCAGAACCGGCCGACGGGCGTCCCAACTCCGGCATCCGTTGTGTCTTGCCCGAGCTACGAGGAGGTGATGCAGACGCCCAGGACTCCGTCATGCAGCAACGAGGACTACACGGACCTGATGTTCGAGTGCGCGGACTCACAGCACTCCCTGCCCATCTCCACCATGTCCATGAACGCCTGCTCCCCATCCTTCTTTGACAGATACACCAACGTTCCCAGTGGGCTCCCCGAGAACCCGAGTCAGACCCCGACTCGCACCATTCCCTCCACAAACCTCTATCGTTCCATCTCGGTGGACATCAGAAGGGCGCCTGAAGAAGAATTCAGCGTCGGAGACAAGTTTTTCAGACAGCAAAGCGTCCCAGCAACATCAAATTATGACTCTCCAGTGCAGCATTTAATGGAGGAGAAAGTTCCCCTTCCCTCTGTTCCTGCTGAGAAGTTCCAGTGTTTATCTCCCGGGTATTACTCCCCAGATTATGGAGTTTCCTCACCCAAAGTGGAAGCTTTGCACTGCGCACCGGGAGCTGTCAGCGGGGTTGCCCAGTCGCCTGAAAGTGTTTTCTCGGGTTTACAAGCAAAATCCTCCCCTTCGCACAGAGATGAGTTGCTGGCTCCTTCGGTGGAAAGTGCTCTTCCCCCCGACCTCGGCATGCCCTTGGATACCACGGAGGAGCAGCAAGCCACCGCCTCCATCATGCCACCAGAATCCACCTACCTACCACCCATCGAAGAAAACCATTTCAGTTCGGGTATGCCAGAACAAAACAACATAGACTGGGATAACCCTCCTTCCCGAAACCCAGACACCACCATTCCCCCTAGCCTGATGAGTACCCCCACAGAGCACCCTGTGCCCTGGTCCATGGGCTCTGAGCTTCTGATGAAATCTCCCCAGAGGTTTTCCGAATCCCCTAAACCTCCACTCTGTTCCCTAGAGCCAATTCATCCCACGCCGGTAGCCTTCATTCCCACAGAGACTTCCTACCCTGTTTCTCCCATCTCTTACCCTCTGTCAGTGTCTGAACCACGGCTGGAGGAAGTCAAGGAAGATGCTGAGGAAGCAGTTCCCGGAGAGATAGCGAATGCTGAAGAGCAAGCTCCTTACATGTCTCCTACTAGGTTAGACACCTTCTTCAATAACTGCAAGCCTCTTCCAGAAGAAGCACCAGAGATCCCTCCAGAGCCCCCATGTGTGCCAGCAGAACCTCAGGCCGAAGTCGTCACCGCACCAGAAAACAACTATCTGGAAAACAATAACGCAGCACCTGCAAATACAGAAGAGGCGGTGACGTGGCCCGATCCCTTCACCAACACTGAGGATGACTTGGACCTTGGCCCCTTCTCGCTCCCAGAGCTGCCGCTCCAGCCTAAGGATGTTGCGGAGACAGAGATGACCGAGGCAGAGGCGGTGGAGGAAAGCCCAGCAGCAGCTTCGGAGCCAAGCACTGGGATCATCAAAGCCAGCGCGTCCGTGATAGCATCCAGCGAGCCGGAGGAGCCACCGGCCAGCCAGGCAGCGGCCACCCTGCCCGTGGACACGGAGCCACCAGCAGAGGAGCAGAAACCAGAAGTGGCTGCACAAGAAACCACCTCAGAGGCGCTAAATGTGGCTGAGGAGAAAGGAGTGGAGGACTCGGAAGCACAGGTTTTCCAGCAGACCCCATCAGAGTCCACGCAGGTGGAGAGCAAAGAGGTGGAGGCCGTGCACGAGGAGCTGTCATCTGCTGGTGGGGTGGCAGAGAGCAGCTCCCAGCCCTGTCCCCCGCCGGTGTCCGGCTCTGAGGGCGTTGTTCCTCAGGACGGTGCTGTGGCCCGCGGCGGGAGCCAGGCCCCATCATCCCAGGCAGACACACCTCCAGGCAATGCTCAACCAGAAGTTGTGGAACCAGTACAAAAACCAGTAGCAGAAACTCCCAAACCACCCAAAATAGAAGAGATTCCTCAGCGGATTACCAGGAACCGGGCTCAGATGCTCGCCAACCAAAACAAGCAGAATGCCGCCTCGGCCGAGAAGGAATTTCCTCCCGTCTCCGCACCCGTCACACGTGCCAAAGGCCGCATCACGGAGGAGGACGATTCCCAGGCTCAGCACCCGCGGAAGCGCCGCTTCCAGCGCTCCAACCAGCAGCTGCAGCAGCAAATCAACACGTCCACCCAGCAGACGAGGGAGATGATCCAGCAAACACTGGCAGCTATTGTGGATGCGATAAAACTGGACGACATCGAACCATACCACAGCGACAGGTCCAACCCCTACTTTGAGTACCTCCAGATCAGGAAAAAGATCGAGGAGAAGCGGAAAATCCTCTGCTATATTACTCCCCAAGCTCCCCAGTGCTACGCTGAGTATGTCACCTACACAGGCTCCTACCTGTTGGATGGCAAACCTCTAAGCAAGCTCCATATTCCAGTGGTGAGTCACCTTTTCTCTTTAGCATCAGTGACTGTCCCCTCCCTCACTGCTACAGGCACAGCCAAGATTTCCCCCATGCCCTGTGACCACCCTTGCAATGCCAACGTGTCCCAGCCATGACTTTAACCTGCTTTTATAATATGACACTAAACCTGAGCCTGGATAAGTCCATGGCTGTGTGGTAAATGCAGCCCCTGAGATGCCGCATTTTTGCAGGGAAGACCTTGGGCTGTGTTGAGGGACCAAGATTTGGTCAGGCTTTAGAGCAAAGTTTGTATGAATCCACTGGATTTGAAGCTGGAAGGTTAAGCTGCTTTTACAGCAGAGCCGTAACAGGATAATGAACCTGGAACAGAGGAAAAGAGTGGCTCTTAACTCCTGCCTCCTTCCCAAGCTCTGCTATTTGACTTGGCACTTGGGCCAGCATTTCCCTGCTGTGCTGATGAATGGCCTGACTAATACAAGTGCATCAATAACCTTAGGGGCTGCAGGCAGTAAATCTGGATCCAGATGGAGGAGAGTCGGTGTGACCGGCCACACCAGGCTCTGTTCCCTGCTGTGGGCAGGGAGAAGGACCCCAGGCTGTGGGTTCCTCCTGCAGGGGTGTTGGCTCTAGCCCTGTGTTCACATCTTGTTCCTTCCTAGACTTCCTAGACCAAGCTGCTCCTCTGCTGGCAACTGGCACTGTGCTGGAGGAACACCTTGCTCCCTAGAAGGTGCAGGATAGATCGAGACACAGGCTCCCATCCTGGGGCACAGACCAGGCTGCTCTTGGCAGTGGTTCTCCAACATTCAGACACACTCGGGCACCTGCACAACCTGCCCTGTGGCACGTGGAGGGGTTCAGGCTCTAATTCTGGAGGCTGAGCTCTCCTCCCAGCACTGGGCACCTTTTGCTCTGTTGTCTCACTCACTGAGGTCTGAGCACCAGCGAGACCTTGTCCTTTGCAGACCTTCTGTCTATGACACCGCTCCCTCTCCAAGCCCATGGCCAGTGTGCATTTCAGTATTCAGGCAGCACCCCAGGCTGTGCTGCCAGCAGTGATCCTGGCTCTGACCCTCTGGCTCTAACCCTGTGCCCACAGATTGCCCCACCGCCGTCGCTCGCCGAGCCGCTCAAGGAGCTCTTCAAGCAGCAGGAGGCCGTGCGGGGGAAGCTGCGGCTCCAGCACAGCATAGAGCGGGTAAGGGGACACTCAGCCGGGGAACAAGACCCCAGTTTCCTGTGCTGGGGAGGCTGAGGCTGCCATGCTCACTGCTTTGCTCTTCCTCAGGAGAAGCTCATTGTCTCCTGCGAGCAGGAGATCCTGAGGGTTCACTGTCGGGCAGCGAGGACCATTGCCAACCAGGCCGTGCCCTTCAGTGCCTGCACCATGCTGCTGGACTCCGAGGTGTACAACATGCCTCTAGAAAATCAGGTCAGTGCCTGTCTCGGTGGGGAGAAGCTTCTCAGGTTTATTGGTCAGTCTCAGGACCCTCTGCCCTTCCTGGTCAGGATCATCTCACTCACTGGAAAGGTTTATTTTACTACTCCCTGGGTCTTTTCCTGTGGAAGGAAGGGGAGAGAACCACGACACTGCTGCACTGTGGGAGGGACCCTGGGTAGGGACAGGATCCTGGGATTTATTAGTGACCTGTGTATCGATCCAGGAGCATTTCCCAGCCAAGTGTCTGTGCTGCTGTGATCTTGGCATGAGTTGAATGAGACAGAGAGGTGCAGGGCTGACACAGACAGATGCCCTGCAAAGCAAGTTAAAACAGGGAGTGTGTGCACACAGGCATGTGTGCATCCCTATCCAAGGCTGAATCCCTGGAAGGGGCTTCAGGAGCAGCTGAAGAGGCATGCTCCATCCTCCATCCCTGAAGGCACCTCATTTCTGAGGAGTGTGTGCCCCAGGAGGGGTTTGAATGTGGCCTGTGAGACCTGTAACTACTTAAAGTAAAAAATAATCCCCCACGTCATTCCTTTTGCTGTCCTTTGCTTAGGGAGACGAAAACAAATCGGTCAGAGACCGTTTCAACGCGCGACAGTTCATTTCCTGGCTGCAGGATGTGGACGACAAGTACGATCGGATGAAGGTGAGAGCTGTGGGAGCCCCGTGCTCCAGGCTGGGGCATTCTAGAGGGGTCCTGGCTTTGGCTGGAGCCTGAAAGATGCCTTAGTGGTTTCCAGCACAGAGTGGTTGTTGTTGAGGTGGGCAGGGCAGGGTTGCATGGTGGGGATGCTCCCATGCATGGCACAGTGGAGTGTTGGGAGCCTCTGCAGGGATTTGGGGAGCACAGTGGCCTCTTGCTGGTTCCAAAAATGGGGAGGGGAGGCAGGTTCAGCTTGGGGCTGAGTTCAGCTGTGATTCCCCCTCGTATCATCTGGTTGGAGCTTTCCCAGTCATTTGAACCCTCAGGGGCTGCCCTTTGCCAGGAGCATGTGCTGCAGTGAACCTGTGGAGAGCTTCAGGGTGGCAGGAGCCTAGGCAGTGATTCCAGAAAGCTTAGAGAGCCAAACTCTGGCATGGGAAGGAGCAGGGACAGTTGTACTGCAGCTGGTACCACAGAAGGGGTTGGCAGCTCCCACAAAGGGAGAAGGTCCCTGTGGGGGCCAGTGGGGACTGTACCCAAGTGGTCATTGATGGGGTCGATGCTCTAGGGTACTTCCAAGCCTTTCAAACCCAAAGCTTTTGGGTTTGCCCCAGCTCCTGCTGGAATTGGGCTCAGCAGACATCCCAAATCCAGCTGTCCTGTGTGTGGCATCCCTTGCTGCATTTAATGCTGTGCCCACCTTAATGGCTGCACATCCCCTGGGTTTGCTGGGTGGGATGGGCAGCAACACCCTCTCCTGCTCTCTCCCACTCCCCTCTTACCTCCTGTTGTTTTTTCCCAATCCAGACATGCCTGCTCATGCGACAGCAACACGAAGCAGCTGCCTTGAATGCGGTGCAGAGGATGGAATGGCAGCTGAAGGTGCAGGAGCTGGACCCCGCGGGGCACAAATCCCTCTGCGTGAACGAGGTGCCCTCGTTCTATGTGCCAATGGTCGACGTGAACGATGACTTCGTGCTCTTGCCGGCATGACAGTTCCACCCCAGGAGACATCACTGAACACTGGCAAGGACGGGAGCGCTCCGAGGTCGGGCGGTCGAGCTCACATTCACCTTTACCGCTTGCTGATGAATCCCTGGTCAGAGGAGGAGGAAGCAGCTATCGGCAGAAATCAAAACAATAAGAAAAAATAATTGCACTTTCTTCACAACGTGTCCCTCGCTTCCGGACTGACGGCAGCTCCGCGGGGCAGCGGG
This sequence comes from Empidonax traillii, assembly GCF_003031625.1. Lineage (NCBI taxonomy): Eukaryota > Metazoa > Chordata > Aves > Passeriformes > Tyrannidae > Empidonax > Empidonax traillii. The sequence continues at coordinate 2,050,577 of NW_020955216.1, forward strand.
CCGGGCGCAGCTCCTTCCCACCGGCGGCTGCGGCGGGGAGGCACCGGGCAGTGCCGGCGGCGGGCATTTGGCGGCCCCAAGACTGGCCAGGGCGCGGAGGGAGGAGGCCAAGGACACCGTGTGTGTGCTGCAGAAGCTGCTGAGCGGGGCCAGCAACCACGTGAACCATGTACTTGTGAACACCGTGATTTCCAGCTCTCTGTTTTCCACCGGGCGCGGATCTCCTCTTGGAGAAGCTGCAGTAGGAAACCATGGGGGGAGGGGGGGGTGTTTGAGTTTCTCGTTCCATCATGGGTATGTCTACAAAAAAAAAAAAAAAAAACACAAAAAAAAAACCACACAAAAAAAAACCAACAAAAAAAGAGTCACAAAAGAACCCCAATTAGAAACAAAAAGACAGTGTCCAAGTTGGGCAGCAGCGGCTCGGAGCAGGGACGGCTCCGGGATGTGCCCACAGCAGCCGCTGCCACCGTTGGGGACAAGCGGAGGAGCCGCCGGGGCGGCACGGCCGGGGAGACGGCGACGCAGAGAAAGGACTTTGCCAACTGTGTTTTTAATGGAGTAAAATCCACGTGGTTTATATATTTTTTCCTTTAATCTTGGGCATTTCGTTTCTCTTTCTGAGAACATAACTTGAAAACACTACAGAGCCAATACTCATATAAAGAAAAATTGTATCCCATAAATGCTGTACAGTTTTTATATACATTAACAATGTACTTTTGCTGCCTTCTAGATAATTTATTTTGCAACACATTACTGCACAGTTGTAAATAACTTATGTACTGTAACATCACTTTCAGTTATGTGTAAAGAAATAAATAAATTAATTAAAATTATCTTTGTATTTATAGTTCACTCTGGGCAGCACTTTCCCTGTCAAGGAAAAGGTTGCCCAGAGAAGCTGTGGCTGCCCCAGCCCTGGAAGTGTTCCAGGCCAGGTTGGAGCAGCCTGGTCTAGTGGAAAGTGTCTCTGCCCATGGCAGGGGCTGGAACAAGATGAGTTTTGAGGTCCCTTCCAACCCAAACCATTTCATGGTTCTGTGATTTTGAACACTGTTTATCTTGCCTTTTCCTCCCCCTGTGTGTCCAGTGGGATTGGAAACCCTTCAGCTGGTTGTGATGGGGTGGACCATGGGGAGAGGGGACCCTGCCTGTGCCATGTGCCAGCTGGGGGGGTCACAGTGTGACATGAAGAATATTTGGGCTCAGGCTGGTGAGTTTTCAGCCCCTCTAGTGACTGTGAGCCGAGGAGCTGCTCTTTGGGGGCTGCAGATAGAGAAGGATGGGTGGACCTGGGCTCAGTGCGGGGGGCAAAATTGATTGTCAGCTCAGGGATGCAATTGGAGGCAGGTCAAGTGCCTATCCAAGACTTCTGTGATATCCTTCCACCTGCTGCCCAGCCTTTCCCAATGGGCAGCTGTCCACATCTGCTGTCCCCAGGCTGGTGTGCCGGGATGAGGGGTGGCCTCCGTGGATGCCCGGTGCCAGCTCTGAGTTCTCCGGCTTCTTCTGTTGGATTTTCCTGGGTGCTCATTTGCTGCCACTTTGGGAAGCAAAGATATTCCAAATGCCATTTGGCTCCTCTTCCTCTGCTAGTGACGCTGTGCTGAGGGGACCCCTCGTTCAGCCCCCACCCGGTTCCCCCCTCGCTCCCACAGGCTTTGCAGCCAGCTGTGGAATTTTCCATGGTCTTAGCATGGGGACCTTGAGGATTTAACTCCAACGTGTCTCGGCAGGGGGGTGAGGGGGGTGTCCCACCTTTCCCTGGCCAACCCCCAGCTCCTGCTTTGGCACTACTGGCACCAGGACCAGGGATCACTACAGCGGGATCAGCTACTGCAGCTGTAGCAGGACAGGTGTGCCATGTCCCACCTGCATCCAGAGGGATTTTTCCCCCCATCCTTGCCCTGAGCTGTGGGATCAGTGTGGGCAACTAGTGCCCTGGGACTGGGGGCTGCTTCTGTGTTCAGGGGCTTCAAGAAAGCAGCCACAAATACATTATTTAATTAATTTCCAGCCCTGCTCTTTATTTTGTTAAATAAAATTCATCTGTGTAGGCACAGGAGAGGCCTTCTATCAGTGTGTGAAGCCGGAAAGTCCTGTGGGCTCATCTGACCACGTTACTGATGGCCTTGGGAGTCTCCAGGGTCAGTTTTCCTCCTGGCACTGTTCCTCCCAGCTGGGTCTATGGGTGCAGATCCCGTGGAGGGAGGCAAAGAAATGCAGATGTGATTTTTTTTTTTTATTTAATGTGATTTTTCAGTGTGACTTTGTAGGTGTGATTTTTGAATGTGATTTTCAATGTGACTTTTTATGTGATTTTGCAGATGGAATCTTTTCCACCGTTGCAGGTCCAGAGCTGAGCGCCCGAGCCATGCTGCTGCCCCCAGAAATCACGTCTGTGAATAAATTTTAAAAAGAAGAGGGGGAATAAATCTCTGTTTCCAGCTCGGCTGCTCCGTTGGCTCTTCCCACAAGGTAATGTGGCGCTGGGTGCCCACCGGTTCTCTTCCTGGGGGAGGGTCACAGATCCCACTGGCCCCCTTTGAGGTTTAGGGGGACCTGGTGCGTTTGTCTGTGTTCACAGATGTGCCCTGGCACTCCCAGCTGCACCCCAGCGCCCCCAACACCGGCTGGTCCGGGCTTGTCCCAGTGCCGAGAGGGTGCCTTGGTTTGGAGCACCGTGGAGGAAGGGGGGGCTGACCTGGGGCTGGGGGGTGAACTGGGGCTGGCGGGAGGGCAAAAAGTGGGAGGAGGAGGGCAAATTGGATTGAGGGAGCTGAGCCGGGGTTGAGGAGTGAAGGGGCTTTAGGGAGCTAAACCGCATTCCAGGCTTGGGAGGGGGATAAACTGGGCTGGGGCGAGACCGGGGCTGGGGGGATTGAACCCCGTGTTGGGAGAGGAAACTGGGGCTGGGAGGACTGAAATGGGCTGACGAGAGGGCGAAGAGAGGCTGAGGGGGTGATTAAATCGGGGCTGGACAAACTGGGTTTGGGGTGGCGAACTGAGCCGGAGCTGAGGGGGCTGAACCCGGTATTGCGGGGCACGAACCGCGAGTGGGGTGTGTGAACCGGGCTTGGTGGGAGGGCAAACTGGGACTGAGGGGGCGAACCGGGTTGGGGGGCGGCTGAACCGGAATTGGGCTGTGTGAACCGGGCTGGGGAGACAAACCGGGCTTGGGCGAGGGGTGCAAACCAGGTCTGATCCCCATGTTTGGGGGGTGCGAACCAGGCTTTGGGCCTGATGAACCGAGCCTGGGGGGGCTTGAACCGGTGCTGGGAAAGCGGGTGGGGGTGTCAGAGCCGGGGGTGGGCCCGGTCGGGGCGGTGCCGCGGGGCGGGTCCGCCCGGTGCCACCCCCACCTGCCCTCGCCGAGCGTGGGCGCGATCGCGGCGATGGCGCTCGGGGGGTCGCGGCCGCGGGGCCGGCGGGCGGCGGGGGGGTGGGCGCCGTGCGCGGCGCTGGCGCTCGGGTGGGCGCTGGGGTGGGCGCTGGGCGCGGAGCCCCCGCACCGCTGCCGCCCCGACGCCGCGCTGCTGCCGCCGCCGCTCCGCCGGCTCGGGGGCCCCGCGCTGCTCCGCGCCGCCGTCCCGCGTCTCCGCGGCGGCTGGAGCCCCTGCCAGCTGTACCGCTACCCCCCCGGCACCCCCGGCACCCCCCGCCCCAACGGCACCGGGCCCTGCACCCGCGGATGGCACTACGCCCTGCCCGCCGCCGGCCTCCGCGCCAACCTCGTCACGCAGGTGGGGGACAGGGGCGGGGGGGCTTTCGGAGGAGTTTAAGGGGACCCGGGGGTGGGGGTCCCATCGTACAGGAGGGGTTAAGGAGGGTGGGGTGGGGCGGGAGGCTGTAGAGGGAGTTTGGAGGGAACAAGCTGGCGGTCCCAGCCCCTGGAGCAAGTTGGGAACCCCCGTAAGGATCCCACGGGAAAGCCGTGGATGTGCAGGGAGAACACCGGGGATGTCCTGGGATGTGGGGGAAAGAGAGTTTGCTTGGAGGGGAAAGCAGGGATCCTGGGAAGAGAGAAGGGTCCTGGGAGAAGAAGGTGGGAGACACCATGGAAGGGGGTTTGGAGGTAGGTGGGGGAACCCTGGAGGAAAGTTGCTGAGGGGTTGGAGAATGTCCAGGGGAGAGGGCTCTAAGGGTCTTCAGCACCATCCTGCCACATCTCCACATTTCTGCTGTGGGGTGGGGGCTGGCCAGAAGCCCCCCTGTCCCATCTTTCCCAGCCCTGTGAGCAGCAACAGAGCCGTCTACTGAGCCCCCCATGCTGACAGGCCCCCACTCTGTCCCCCCACAGTGGGACCTGGTGTGTGCCTCACGCTGGAAGGTGCCCCTGGAGCAGACTACACACCTGCTGGGCTGGACACTGGGCAGCGTCACCGCTGGCCTGGCCTGTGACAGGTAAGAGGGGGTGCATGGATGGCCCACTGGGCAGGGGACGCCGTGCCCAGCCCCACTCACAGCCTGTCCCTGGAAGGTTCGGCCGCCGTCCCACCTTCCTGCTGTCCCTGGCGCTGGCAGTGCCCGTGGGCCTTGCTGTGGCACTGGCTGTGAACTTCCTCATGGTCCTGGTGGCTCGGCTGCTCTTCGGGGCGGCGCTGGCAGGAGCCTTCCTCGCCCTCTATGTGGCACGTGAGTGTGATCTGGAGGGTCCACGGGGGGGTGGGGATTGAGGTGCAGGATGCTGTGGGGTACAGGATGCTTTGGGGTGCAAAATGCTCCAGGGTATAGGGTGCTCCAGGATGCAGGATGCTGCATGGTGTAGAATGCACTGGGATGCAGGATATTCTGGGATGATGCTCCAGGGTGCAGGATGTCCTGTGTCAATGGCACCCACAGTGCACCCCTCACCACCTGCCAGGGCTGGAGCTGTGTGAGCCCACCCACCGGCTGGGGGTGACGATGGTGGCCGGATTCTTCTGGATCGCCGGGGAGCTGCTGCTGCCGGGGCTGGCCCTGCTGTGCCGGGACTGGCGGGTGCTGCAAGGCGCCGTCACCATGATCCTGGCTCTGATGGCTGCCTGCTGGTGGTAAGGACCCCCTGGACAGGGGGGTGCATGGGGCTGGGCTGTGCCTGGTGCTGGTGCCAAGCTGTTCGCAGCTGGGCACACCCTGCCAGGGCCGCAGCAGGGATCAAAGACTGCCTGGGACTCTCCAGGGGAGCGGGAACCCTTCCACCCTGGGTAAATGTTTGCTCAGGTTTGAAGTTGAGGGTTTCTGGGCAGTGTTGCTTTGAAGCCGGATGGGAGGGTCAGTGCTGGAGGGGCCAGGCCCCTGAGGAGCTCCGTGACCTGACACTCATGCCCCAGGTGCCCAGCACTGCTCCTGGAGTCACCACGCTGGCTGCTGGCCACGCAGCAACTGGAGAGGGCCAGAAAGACCCTGCAGGCACTGGCTGAGGACAATTGTCCCCAGGACAGCCTCCTCACAGGTGCGTGGTGGGACTCCAAGGATGATGGAACACCGGGACCCCTCCCCACAGCTATGGTGCTGAGGGTGGTGGGGCAGTGCCCAGTATCCTGGGATCCTTTCTCCCAGCAGAGCTGGAGGCCTTGTCCGAGAGGTCCCCACAGCCCCGATACCACGCTGTCTGCGAGATCTTCAGCACCAGAGTCATCTGGAAGAATGGCGTCATCCTCGGCTTTGCAGCGTGAGCATGAGGGGGGTGCCATGGGGGTGCTGCTGGGGTGGGCCTCTCACCTGTGGCCCCCTGACACTTCTCCCACAGGTTCATCGGCTCTGGCATCCGCCACTGCTTCACCCGCAACCTGGCCCCCCACCTACCCCACTTCTTCTCCTCCTACTTGGTGCTGGTGGGCACCGAGGTGGCTGCCTGCCTCTTTGTGTGCCTGACGGCCGAGCGCTTCGGGCGCCGCGCCATCCTCCTCCTCTGCACCGTCCTCACAGGCATCTCCTCCCTCCTGCTGCTGGCCCTCACCCAGTGTAAGGACCCTCAGGGGACCCCCAGGCATGCAGCCCTCAGCTGGGGAGGGAACTGCGTGTCTGAGAGGGGTGGGTGCAGGATTTGACCCCTGATGGTGCTTCACCCCCTCCCAGATCTGCTGGAGCTCATTGTCCTGACCCTTTCCGTGGTGGGCACGGCCGCCTCCCATGCTGTCACCATGCTCAGCATCTTCTTTGCCAGTGAGGTTCTCCCCACCGTGGTCAGGTAAGGGAAGAGCCACTCCCCTCCTGTGCTGCCCAGGCAGAGCCCCCTCTGAGTGTGTTCTCCCCCGCAGGGGTGCCGGGCTGGGCCTGGTCGTGGGGGCCAGTTTCGTGGGCAAGGCGGCAGCGCCCATCACCGCCATCCCCAACAGCCGCGGCTTCTTCCTGCACCATGTGGTGTTCGCCTCCTTCGCCATCCTGGCCGTGCTCAGCATCATGTTGCTTCCTGAGAGCCAGGGCCGCAACCTGCCCCAGTCCCTGCAGGACGGCGAGAGCCAGCGCCGGCCCCCCCTCTTCCGCCGGCCCCCCCGCGAGGACCATGTGCCCCTGCTCGCTCCCCACGGCATCCCCCACGACTACTCCCGCCTCGCTGCCTCCACCAAGAGGATGCTGGGCTCCCCGGACACCCCCCGCGAGATGTAGCTGTGCCCCCCCATCCCTGGGGGTTCTTCCCACTGCTGGGGGCTGAGCACAGTGCTGGGACGCCCATCTGTGGGTGCTCACGGGGACAACAGGGAGCACTAGGACGTGTGCTGGGTGGGCCGGGAGAGCAACACGCCCTCCCTGCAGCAGGGCCAGATCCTGCCCCAGGAAGAGCGGTGCTGGGAGCCCTGGGGTGGGGGTGATGCCCCCCCAGGGGGTGCTGCTGGCTCCCAACAAAAGTGCCTTGTGGCTATGGGCCACTGGTGTGGGGGGGACACACCACCCCCCACCACTGGCCCCTGCTCTTTATTATGGCATGACCAGGGGTCTTCTCACCCCCCTCCCCAGCTCTGTGGGGCTCCCCCAGGGTGTACCCCCCAGGGCTGCCTGGGTTTGCTGGTCTGGGGTCTGTGGGGGGATGCAGGTGTGGACCCCTCTGCATGGAGTCCTCTTGCAAAGCCCCTCCAGGTGGGTGTCTTGTTCGTGTCCATATCCAAAGCTGCTGCATCTGGTCATCTCTTGTCTGTGTGAGCCCCTCTCTGTCCCTTCCCTGGCCCAGCCCCTCTGTGGACAGGGGGGTGCCCCCCTCCTGCCCCCCCATCCCCCCTAGTGCCCGTAGAGGTCGGCCAGGCGGCGGAAGCGTGGCCCCCACTCGCTCAGGTAGTCGTAGTCCTGGTCCTCATCTGTCAGGCTGGAGACAATGGAGCTGAGGGGGCTGGCAACAGAGCCCGAGCCCTCGTAGTCGTAGATGAGGGCCGTGTCATAGGGGGGCACACTGGGGTCACTGTCAGCTGCCTCCAGCCCCTGTGAGGACAGGGGGGCATTGTCAGCCCCGCCAGGGATGGGGGGATGGGGATAGGGGTTTCTAGGGACAGGGGGGCACTATCTGCCCCGCCAGGGATGGAGGGCTGAGGGCAAGGGGAACACTCAGCCCCATCCCACCTGGTTGATGAAGTCCTCGATGTCAGAGGGGCTGTTGGGCAGCTTGCGGGGGGCGAGGGGCGTCCCAGAGCTGAGTGGGGCGTCCCTGCGCACCGGCGGCTTGGCCCGGGCTGAGAACAGTTCGGGGTGCCGGAGCTGGTTGATGTCGTAGGCGTCCTGCAGGGCCAGGAGGGGGTCAGGGATACAGGGCTGGGATGGGGACCCCCCCAGGGCTTCCCCTGCCGTGGGTCCTGCTCACCTGGTCCTCCTCGCCCCCGCCCTGCTCGTCGTAGTTGAGGATGTTGTCTCGCATGTCGTCCTGGGAGCGCTCCAGCAGCCCCTTGCGCAGCGCCCGGCGGCGCCCCCTCACCCGCACGGCCCCCACGGCCACCAGCACTGCGGGCACAGCGGGCATGGGAGGCCGGGCATGGAGGGGATGCTGTCTGAGTGGGGCTGGGAGGTGGGATGGGAATGCAGGTAGGGATAACTGGGGGCAGTGATGGCGTGGGATGAGGGTGGAGCAGAATGTTTTAGTGGGGGTCTTTTGGTGAGGGTCAAAATTGGGGGGAGGTGTTGAGGGTCACGGGTACTGACTGGATGGGGTGATCAGGACCAGGGTGGGGTGATGTGGGACATGAGTAGGGAGAGTTTGGGGTGTTTTGGACCAGGATGGGGTGATGGGGGACATGGGCAGGATATGCATGGGGTGGCCAGGACCAGGATGGGGTGATGAGTGGGGGATGAGGTGACCGAATGTGCTGGTGGGGTTCGGGAAGGTGGCCAGGGCCAGCATTGCATGACAGAGCCCAGGGTGCCAGGGAGGGCAGGATGGAGGGGTGGGGGTCTCACTCACCAAAGAGGAGGAGAGTGCTGCCGAGGATGATCAGGAGGGCCCCGAGGGTGATGCCGGCCCCGGCGGTGGCGGCAGCCAGGACCCCGTCCTGGCAGGTGCCGTCCCGGCCACAGTGACATACCGAGACGTTCAGCAGCAGCTGCTGCTCCTGCGGGGGAGTCCCCGAGTCCCGGAGCAGCAGCGGGAGCGAGTAGGGCCCCTCGGGCAGCTCCGCCAGCACGGCCAGCACCGCGTGAGTCACTGCGTGGGGAGTGGGTAGTAGAGGGTGAGCAGGGTCCCCCTATGCAACTTCCCCCCAACCCGGCTGTTCCTCACCATTGAAGCGGGTGATGCTCCAGTTGCGGGCGAGCTGGGGCTGCTGGGGGCTGAGCTGGAAGTGGAAGGGGGCTCCATGGGGGGGCCGGTCATCGTCGGTGGCCCCCAGGAGCAGGGTCCCTCCGCGTCCCGGCCGCCCGCAGAGCACTCCTGCTGGCGTCTGCAGCTGCGGTGCGTGGTCGTTCACCTCCAGGATCTCGATGGAGAGGGTGCCGGTGGCCGAGAGCGGGGGCTCGGCTGGGGGACAGAACAGAGGTGTCGGGGGGGGCGGGCAATGGGAGCGGGGGGGCGTGGCAGGGGTGCTGCTCACCATCGTCTCGGGCCAGGACCAGGGCAATGTACCAGCCGCCCTGCAGGAAGGCCGAGGGGTGCAGCAGCTCCCGCTTGGTGCGGACGGTGCCGGCGTGGGGATCCAGCTGCAGCCAGTCCGCAGGGTCGTAGAGCAGCGCGTAGCTGTGGTTGCAGGGGGGGTGTGACATCACTCCCTGAAACACCCACAGTGGGTGTGGGAGGCAATGGGACGGGAGCAGGACTCACGTGAGGGTCTGGATCTGGTGGGTGTCGGGGTCACTGGCGGTGTAGGTGGTGATAGGGGTGCCCGGGGGGGTCCCCTCCAACACGCTGATCCTCCTCGGGTTCTCACGGAAGATGGGCGCCTCATTGACATCCCGCACACGCACACGCACCGTGGCCAGGGCCCTGGGGCTGGGGGGGGCCGTGGGCTCCAGTGGCTGCTCATTCTGCACCGACACCGTCAGCTGAAAGCGGTCCCGCACCTCGTGGTCCAGTGGCTGCGAGAGGGGCTACGGGTCAGCTGAGCCATGAGACCCCCCCAGTGCCCCCTGGCTGCCCCATGCCCACCTTGACCACGGAGATCACACCATCGTTGGTATGGGGGTCAGTGCGGATGGCGAAGGAGCCCTCAGGGTCGCCCTCCAGGATGGTGTATTTGGCCAGCCAGCTGGGAGAGCCCACCAGGTCCTTGTCGTGCACGAACACCTTGCCCACGTCCACACCGGCTGCCTGCTCCTCCACCTCCATGGAGAACTGGGGGACAGCAGCATGAGGCTGGAGTCTGTCCCTTTGGGATGTTGCAGCCCCTTGAGGGGATGGCTCCCTGGCACATTCTCATATCCCACCCGCCTGCTACCTCCTCCTTGGTGAACTCAGGAGAATTGTCATTGATATCCTCCAGGTAGATGACGGCCATGGCAGTGGTGGTGAGCCCATCCCCGGACATGTCAGCTGCCTGCACCGTCAGGTTGTACACCCCCATGGTCTGTAGGGAATGAAGGGGGCCAGTACTGAGCCCCTCCAGCCCCCCAAGGAGGACAGAGGTCCCACAGCTGCTGCCCACCCACAGTGTCCCCACACCTGGGTCTGCTCATGGTTTCACACCAGCTGGGGGGCCCTGGTTGCCCCCAGTCCCAGTGCCCCCACAGATGCTCCCCATCCCATTACCTCGCGGTCGAGGCCGGGCTGTGCAGTGCAGATCTCCCCGGTGGTGGCATTGATGCTGAACATGCTGGCAGCGCCCTGCTCCAGGATGGAATACCGCAGTGCTGCGTTGTCCGTGTCGGGGTCGTCGGCATCAGTGGCATCCACCGTCATCACACAGGTCCCTGCAGCCGCAGGAGTGCCTGGTGGGTGCCAGTTTTGGGACTGGCTCAGACCCTCACCCCCCAGCTCCCCCACTGGACCCACCTGGCTCAGCCCCCTCCACCACATGCCCCGTGAACACGTCCTGCCGGAAGAGCGGCCGGTTGTCATTCTGGTCCACTACGATGATCTCCAGGTCAGTGGGGTCCTCCAGTGTCACTCCACCCAGGTCAAGGGCAAAGGCTCTCAGCTGTGGGCACACAGCATGGGGGTTGGGGTCTGGCTGGGGACCCCTTGGAAGGGTCTATGGGTGCTCAGGATTATCCTTACCCGGTAGCGGTCGTTCTCCTCCCGGTCCAGCATGGCATTTAGGAAGACCTTTCCACTGAACTTGTCGATGGAGAAAATGCCCAGGGGCTCCTCATCCACCCCCGGCCCCTTGATGCTGTATATCACCCCCCCGGGCTGCTGCTTGTCCGACTTGATCTGCCCCGAGGAAATCAGGTCTGGGTGTCCCAGGCTGGGGGTCTCTTCCCCTCTGGGGTTGCTCCAATGCAATCCCCCTGCCCAGGGTGCCTCCCACCCCAACACCTGGAGGAGAGGGTGGGGGCCGCTCGCCTACCTGCACCAGGAGATGGGGGATGCGCTTGTGGTTCTCTGAGACGCTGATGGGGGGGATCACCCAGGCCCTCTTCACCCGCCGTGGACCCTCATGCTGCTGCCAGGCCTGGGGGGTGCCTGGGGCTGCGGCACCTGGCTGGGCTGGGCTGGCACCCTGCGGGGGGGACACGGTGCTGCTGGTGACCCTGAAACCTCTGGAGTGGGGTGGAATGCGGGGCAGTGGGTAGGGAGGTGGTGCTGGGGTGGGCCGTGATGGGGTACGTGGTGTGGGGATACACAGTGCTGGGCCCCCCGATGGGGTTGAGGTTGGGTCTGAGGGAGCATGGGGGCCCCCCAGCTCCCACAGGAGCATTGTGTTGGTGGTCCCCTGACATCCTGGTGGGATGGTGATGGGTGTCCTGCAGGGATCACCAGGAAAGGCTGCCCCACAAATGATCCTGGTTGGGCTGTGTCTCCTGGGACCCCTTCAGAGGGGATGAGGGGGGTACCCCAGGCTGGCAGCACCTGCTGTGGCCCCCCCATACCACTGTGACAAATGGACATGGCAGTGAGGGTGGAGGTGGGTCAGGGATCAGTTTAGGCTGCTGGGGTGGTCTTGGAGCACAAAGCTGGGGTGCTGGGGGGCAGAGGGAGCTGGAGGGCTGGGATGGAGCTGGGAGCTGTGAGGGGGGAGATAAGGGATGGAGACAGGGATGGAGACAGTTGTGGGGGTGTTGCAGTAGGGTCAGGGAGCTGATGGGTTTAGAGGCTGTGCAGGACTGGGATCAGGGAATTGGGGGGGTGGCATGGGGGTCCAAAGCTATAGGGAGTATGGGGGCTGGGAGGTAGGAGTGGGGAGGGAGGAGGTAGGGAGGTAGGAGTGGAGAGCTGTGTGCACACAGCCAACCCCCTCCAGCTCTGTGCCATCCTCATCCTGATCCCACGGGACATGCACTGTTGCCTCCCTGGGAAGGGAGCACATCTGGGCAGCACCAGCCTTGCACCCACATCTGCACCCAGCTGTGCCTTCACCGCTGGCTGCCGAAGTGTCCCAGGAGCCCCAGAGACTTCCTGTGCACCCTGAGGGGGAGGAGGGGGAGCAGGGCTATGGGAATGGCTGTGCTGGGGGTCCCTGGGGATGGGGATTGGGGGAGCGGGGACCGCGTGTCAGCCCCATGGGATGGGCAGGACAACGGGCTCGTTCCAAGGCTATGATGGGCACTGCACTGTGGTCTCCAGCTGCTTCTGTGAGTCCTCCCCTCCCAGGAGAGACTCCCTCCCTTCCCTGGGTGACCGCTGGAACTGGGGATGGATTGGGAGGTAGGGGGGCGATGGGGGCTCTGTTGCTGTGGGGGCTGCCCTGCCTTGCTTTCCCCTGCCCTGAGGTACCGAGTGCAGAGGCCAGGCCAGAACCCCAACAGCCCCATGTGGCTCAGGCCTGAGACCGTGGGGAGGGGCTCTGGGAGGGTGGGCATGGGCAAGGGGGTACGGGGGGGTCTGGGACCTCAGTTGGGATGGGAAAAGGGGGAACAGGATGCATCAGAGTGCCTAACACTTCCTCAGACCCGCTCTCAGCCCATCCTGGCTCACAGGCGCGGGCAGCATGCCGGAGCCGCAGGCCCCCCCCTGCCATGGCCATCTGTGGGGTGGGAAATGCCTCAAGAGGGGCTCCAAGCCCCCGTCACCCCCAGCCCCATCCCCGCTGCCCCCAGGGACGTGACTCTGCGGGGTTTGGGGTCCAGCTACTCCCTAGCTCCGTGTCCAGGCTCCCCATCCCGGCCAGCCCTCCCAGGGTACAGAGTGGGGGTCCCCATCCCACCCCATCCCACCCCATCCCCACCCTCCCGGTCTCCCCGCACCCCTTACCCGAGCGCAGAGGGGGGCGAGCAGGCAGGCGAGGAGGAGAGGGGGGCCCATGGCGGAGCGGGGCACAGCCCGGCCGCCGGCCCCGAGCTAAAATAGCGGCGGGACTGGCTGAGTGACAGCACATGTGCTGCGGGCACCGGACCCCCCCGCGGGCAGCTGGCCCCGCCGCCCCCGGCCCGCAGCCCGCACCCCCTGCCCTGCCCGGCCAGCCGAGGGGCCCGCCGGGGGAATTCGGGGGGCGAGGAGGGGATAGGGGGAGGTCCTCCCTGGCCGGGCCGGGAGAGCGGGGCCCGGGGGGCCGGGGGTGCGCAGCCCCGGGCAGGGCGGGCGGAACGCGGCAGCTGGCGCCGGGCGCGCTCCGGGGATGCCGCGACGGGGCGGGCGGGAGGGAGAGACCCGGGCCCCCTGCCCCTCGGCTGCTCCGGCGCCGGGACAGGGACCGGCATCGGCAGGGGGAGAAGGACCGGTACCGGCACTGGGAAAGGAACAGACACCAGCAGCGGGACAGGGACCAGCACCGGGACATGGATAGGGACCGGCACCGGTAGTGGGACAGGAACCTGAACAGGATAGGAACCTGGACAGGAACAAGGAGAGGGACACGGACACGAACAGTGATCGGGAGCGATTCTTCCCGCCCAGCTAAGCCGCTCCTCCCGTCGGGGGGAGCCCGCCGGCCTCTCCCCGGCCATTGACGGTGCCGGTGTCGTCTTCGTTGGCGTCGGGGCCGGTCCTAGTGCTGGGTGGGGAGAGGGACGGCAGCGTCCCGCTGTCTCCTGGTCCAAATGGATTCCCACAGGGCGGAGCGGCCGAGGGCTGCTCCGAGGGTCCCGCCAAGACTCTCGGCCCCCATTGTCGGTCCCAATGCTGTCCCCCGAACCCCGGTCCCGATGCTGCCTGTGACTGTCGGGGCCCGTCCTGGTGCTTTCTTCGACCCCCAAGGTTGGTCCCGGTGCCGCCCTCGACCCCCCCAAGCTGGTCCCAGTGCCGCCCGTGACCTCTTGTGCCGGTCCCAGTGTTTCTCTCGACCCCCGGTGCCGGTCCCGGTGCTGTCGCGGTGCCGTGGCACCAGGTGGCAGCATCGTCCAGGCCACCAGCCCCGACATCGGCGGTCCCCCCGCTCGAGGTGCCTCACCGAGGACCGCCCCCCTCCCGCCGCGCGGGGTCCCGGTGCAGCAGGGATGGAGAACCGCGACCCCCCGGGCAAGGCGAAGGGGTCGAGGGGCTCTTGCTCTCCCGGGTAACCGAGCCCTGGATCTGGCAAGGGAGAGTAGGTTTTTCGGTGACACTGATGGCATCACCGCGTACCTGCCTGGCAGCTGCAGGTACTCCCGGCCAGCACCGTCCCGTCCACGGGAACAGGTGCCCTGTGGTGGGCACCGACACGGGGATGGGGAACAAGGCGTGGGAAAAGGGATACAGGAGGAGGGATACAGGATGTGTCCTGTCCGTACCCAGGAGCTGAGCGGTGGTGTCAAGGCTGTCGGTGTCTCCAAGGGCTTGTCACGAGCGGGTGAGCGTCGGGCACCGGTGACCCGCGGCTTGGCTGGGCCGTGGCGTGGGCAGCGGCGCTCACTTGCCCGTCCGTCTGTCCGATCCCATCCGTCCGCCCCGCCGTCCTGTCACCCCGCATCAGTGTCACGGCGAGGAGCCGCCCCGGCGGCGCTGGCCGGGGGTCCTGGCGGCTGCCCCTGACCCTAACGCACCGTGGCAGCGGGGCAGCCGAGCAGATGTTCCCTGCCACCGGCACCGCGGCGCGGGGGTGCTGGGGTAGCAGATGTGACAGGCTTTGACAAGGCGCCAGACCCGCTCGTGGGGACAGGGCTGCCCGTGGCGTGTCCCCGGTTGCAGCATGACAGCGGGCACTGCAGCCCCCCTCACTGCTGGCCCTGCACCGACACCACTCGCCCCTCTCCCCCCCAAAACCGGGGGTCCCCCTGGAGTGCAGTGGCTTGGGGTCTCCCAAGTGGGACCGGCCCAGGACCATGACCTTCCTTGCTGTGCAGGGTCACCCTGTTTTGGAGGGTCCCAATCCCCCCTCCCATCTGACACTCTCTGACCTGCCCAGAACAGCGCAACTGCTGTGGGTGCTCAGACCAGTTGTGCCCCCACTGTGTGTGTTGGGACCATGGATATTCCTAAAGTGGGGTGCAGCAGGACCCACCATGACCCCAGCAAGGGACTGGGGGTCAGGGCAGTGTCCAGCAAGGGCAGAGGGAGCAGCTGGGAGCGCAGAGGTGCCACACGCTGGCATAGCCCCATAAAGCCACCAGAGCTTCAATTTCATATGGCAATAAAAGGTAATGTCAGCTATAAAGCATGAGAGCAGGTCCTGGTGTGCTGAGTGGGGGGGCATGGATGGGTGGGCAGACACCCCTGCAGGGCAATATCCGCTGCGGTGAGTCCCCAGGCATCCCCAGGTCAGGGACACCCCCAGTGCTGTCGACAGGGTCAGCATAACAGCCCATGCATTAAAGCTGCTGCTATGGGTTGTTGTTGTTGTTCTTTTAATGGTTTTATTGGGCGATGCTGGGCCGGGCCTGGCAGGCCTTAATGAAGGAGATTGATGGCTTAATCGCCTGTAGCCATTACGGGGTAATTGAATGGTTGTGTACATATGATCCGACCGTCAATGCCGACGTGGCTTGCAAGTGAAACGCCTAGAGCGGAGGGGGGGACATAGCCCCTCCTGCACCCCTAATGGAGGCAGCACGGAGGGAGCAGAGCCCATGGCCTTGGAGACTCCCATCCCTCCCTGGAGTCCTCGCTGTGTCAGTGTTCCTGGAGGTCTCAGTGTTCATCCAGTGGCACCAAGTCACCCCACTCCATCTCCATCTGGCTCAGCTCCCAAACTGGGTTCCATGGCACCATAACCAGGTGCTTTAATGAGGCTTTTCATTAACAGGTTCTATCTATAGGGATGAACAGCAATGGGGGAGTGCAGGTGGGACCATGGGGGTCCAGCATGGATGGCAGCCCCAAACTTGGGGGTCACCACTGATCACCCGCCCTGCGGAAACCACCGAGGACCAAATCCAGCAGAGCCACAGCCGAGTCCCTGCGCTGAGGTGTGAGTCAAACTACTCATTTTGTGTGTGACAACCAGGTGTTTTACAGTATTTGCTACCTGTGATCATCCATCAAAGCAATCGATAGCGTTCCTGCAGAGTTTTATTAATGATCTTGTCACGGGGCTGGTGCGGGGTGCCCGGGGTTGTCGAGAATGATAGATCATTAAGAGCTTTTGCTGCTATTTATTCTCCAGTGACCTTGTCTTTCTCCATTGTTGCTTGCTTAAGAGTTATGAATGCGAGACATGATAATTTGATATTGATCTATTTGGTAAGTTAAAAAATTTACTGCATCGTTGATGTTTTAACAAAGGATCCGCTCGGTCCCTCCCGCAGGCTGGGACGAGCTGCCAGTGCTCAGCTCCACACGTGTTCGTGTGCTGGAGCGCTGAGCTCGTGGTGTGGGACAGGGAGGGGTGGCTGGTGAGCTCTCGGTGTCCCCAGTGTCCCCATCACAATTCCTTCTGAGCCTGAAACACCAAAGTCAGGCCCTGGGAGATGCTACTGTGGGCTGGGTGCTGGTATGTGGCTGGACCCCTGTGCAGATGGTGTGGAGTGGGATGGTGGGGCTGCACAGTAGGAAGCCCGTTCCCCTTTTCTCATCTGCTGTCATGTCCCTGTCCCATCCCTACTCCCTATGTGCAGTACTTGCAAGCTGTCCCCTTCATGTTCATGATGTGTTCTGCTAGGTTTTTGGGGCTCTACTGACCCTAGCAAAGGTATCCCTGTAATTACTTGTGCTCTCTGTTCCTCTTGCCCTTCCTGTTGCTTCCAGTGCCCCACCAGCTGCTGGGGAAAGCTGGCGCTCCCTGTCAGCCCCTTGGCCCTGGACAGGATTGGACCAGCATCCTGCTGCCTCCCCAGTACAGTGGGATGGACCCACTGGTTGGGAACCTGCAGGGCATGGTTGCCATCCCTCACTGGCATAATTGGTCCCCCAGGGCTGGCAGCTCCTGTGTGAAGTCAAACAGGGACAAAATTCCACATATAAAGGTGGGGTTTATCAGTAGTGCCTGTCCTCCAGGTAATCGATGACCTTCAGACGTGGGCACTGGTGTCTCACACACACAGTCTCACGCTGCTGCATCTGCTCCTGGGTGCCCGTGATATCCCTCTTGGCTCTGCCCCCACCCCAGCCTGCCATGTGCCCACCAAACTCAGCCTGCCGTGTGCCCACCAGGGCTTTCACCCCTTGCCCCACTGTGGACACAGCCCAAACCCCAGGCCTGGTCACGCTGTTCCTCCCCATCTCCCTGGGGTCTTTGCACATTATTTATTGTTTCATGGCTCTTTGATCACACTGAGGTTCCTGCAAGTCCCTGGCAGCCATCCCTGCTCCTTCCCCCTTTCCTGCTCCATTGTGGGATGGGTTACACCCATGAGGTGCACTGGGAGAACGTGTGGGGAGATGTACTGAGTTAGACAGCACAGCCAGTATCTATGTGTGATTTTGTATTTATTCTTCATTTGTGCTGGGAAATTCTTCCCTGTGAGGGTGGTGAGGCCCTGGCACAGGCTGCCCAGAGAAGCTGTGGCTGCCCCATCCCTGGAAGTGTCTAAGGCCAAGTTGGATGAGGCTTGGAGCAACCTGGTCCAATGGAAGGTGCCCCTGCCCATGGCAGGGGGTTGGAGCGAGGTAAACTTTAAGGTCCCTTCCCACCATAACTATTCCATGATTCTGTGATTCCTGCAAAGGGTTCTCACACAAGGAAAACCTAACTCTGCAGCTCTGGCTCAGCTCGGCCAGGTGGGATAAATAAATCCTACTTTTATTGGATGTTATTCATGGACCAGGCTGCAGCGAGTCCAGATCTGCTACTGCTGATCCCTGCAGTACCTCTTTGGAGGCAGAACAGACGTGGATCAGGGCCAAGCACCTCTGGGGTCCCAGCCCTGGCCCCAGGGCCAGGAATCAGGCTGGGTAGAAGCGCTGCAGAAGCTCCTTCTTGTTCACTTTCCCCATCTGGTTTCGTGGAATCTCCTCCACCACGATCAGCTCCGTTGGGATGGTGTATGGAGCCATGGTCTCCCTGGAACAGTCCATTACAGTCATCTGGGACCAGCACAGGCTGAGCTGTCCTGAGAACACCCACAGCCCTCAGGGCCCTGATCAGTCCCACCTGGGACTGCCACCCACACCCTAGGGGCCCATTTAGCTCTCAGTCCCTCGAGAGCTGTTTGGGGGGTTGTTTGTTTCCAGCCTGTCTCTGCAGGAAGCAGCTCAGCCCTTGGGGATGCAGGGCTTGTTTCCAGCCCTCTCCTTGCCCTTGTCTCCTGGGAGGACTTTGTTCCCCCACCACAGTTTATCCCTGGTCCTATCTTCTCCTGCCTGTGCTCTCTGGTGGCACCTGGACCTGGCTCACCACTTGCTGTGTTTTGGACTGGAGAGGGACCCTGTTACTGACAGCTGGCTCCACCTGACACCTCCAGCTCATCCATGAGGGTCACCCTTGGCTTCACACTCGCTGCCCTTTGGGAGCAGCTGCCTGTGCTGCCAATCCTGTCATGGGGCACCCCAAAGCACCCACCCCTGAGGAGGGGGCATGCAGACCCTTCAAATGGTGAGGTGGAGTCAGTGACCCTCCCAGTTAGAGACAGGGACAACGCGCAGTGGAGTGGCGGATGCTGGACCCCATGTGTTCCTGGTGCCCGTCCCTGAGAACTGAGACTGCAGGTGAGTCACCTCCCCAGGAGTGTGCAGGTGATTTGTCAGTGATCACAGCCCCCGGGGGCCTTCCTGCTGTGGGGAGGGGTTTGAGCACCGAGCATCATTCCCTCTGCAGAGCACGCAGGGGGGTCTCCCCTGCCTTCTGCTGCCCGTGTGTCACCAACCTGGGGCTGTGCCCAGCCCCGGCAGCGTCCTGGCACTGACTCTAATTCGAGATGCCAAGTCTGCTGAGCCCTTCAGCCCTCGCCTGGCCTCCTCCCCCCGCTGCCACCAGCACCCGGCCATATGGATCTGCTAACTCGGGATGGCGCCTGTCGCCGGGAAGTGCCATCGGAGTGAAAGCCGCAAAATGAATCACTCTGAAGAGGGACATGTGTCTCCTGCCAGGGAGCGCAAGAGAAGGGGCCAAGTGAATGTAAGTGACATCAAAAATAAAGGGGACAGACAGGGCGGGAGGGTGCTGGAGCGGTGCCTGGAGCCACTGCTGGGCAGGGAGCACAGCCTGGGTGGGCAGCCGGACCCTGTGGGGGCTCTGGTTTCAAGGGCAGAAGAGCAACATCTCCCTCACAGAGCTGGGGACAGTGATGGGAAGAGATGTGCAGGGAACACTCTGGGAGGGGGGCAGGCAGGGAATTACATGGGGGGCTGAGTGCAGCCCCCTGCCCTGCACCAGGGACCCCCAGAGCAACACCTGGGGGATCCACAAGGCCATAAGTGGAGGATGAAAGGATCTGCTGGGATCACCAATGTCCCTGCCAGAAGGATAAGGGATGAGCAGGCACTATGCAGCACAGTGAGCACCTCTCCTATGAGGAAAGGCTGAGAAGCTTGGGATTGCTCAGCCTGGAAAAGAGGAGGCTTCAGGGTAACCCAATTGTGGCCTTCCAGCACCTGAAGTGAACAAAGAGCTGGAGAGACACTATTTACAAGAGTAAATAGTGCAGGACAAGGAGGAATGGCTTCCCACTGACAGAGGGTTAGATGGGATATTGGGAAGGAATTCTTCCCTGTGAGGGTGGTGAGGCCCTGGCACAAGTTGCCCAGAGAAGCTGTGGCTGCCCCATCCCTGGAAGTGTCCAAGGCCAGGTTGGACAGGACTTGGAGCAACCTGGTGTAGTGGAAGGTGTCCCTGCCCATGGCAGGGGATGGAACTGGATGGGCTTTAAGGTCCCTTCCCACCCAAACCATTCTATGATTCTATGACATGCCTCTGATAAGGAGACTGCTGGCTCTGACCCTGCTTTCCCTGTGTCCCCCACTGTTCACCTTCCTCTGGCATCTTACCTGGCCCAGTCCTTCAGGTCCTTCACTGAGAGCATCTCCCCCTTGCGCAGCTGCACGACAGCACTGACCCGCTGCCCCCACACCATGTCCGGGGGCCCGATCACAGCCACGTCTGCAGGGAGAACAGGAGGTGGAGTGAGGAACCTGAGCAGCTTCTGGGGCCCAGGGGGGTAGAAGGGGGGTTCAGGTGTTGGCAGCAACCATGTGTGGGGAGGAAAATGCACAGAAAAACACCCTGGACCTTTGTGCTGACACAAGAACAGAGCTTTGTACCATGGAAAAGGCAGGAAGCCCCATGGTTTGAGCAATTTAGAGTCAACAGGGAGGAAAGATGATGTACAGAGTGGTGTGGAGCTGGGGGTGCCTTTTGTCCCTTTGTACAGGGCCATGCATGAGGGCAGGACAGATCTAATTACAGTCTCATTTCCACAGTCAGATGGGAGCTGCTGCTGACTCAGTACATGGCCACGGGCTTTGGCCCCAGGAGAGAAGTAATAGTGGGATTTAGACACTTTGCTCAGACCAGCCTCGCTTGTGGGAGGGCTGGGAGTGAGCTCCAGGCAGGAGCCCTTGGGAGCCTCATGCACCCACTGATCCAGGGCTGTGTTCCCACACTCCATCCTTGCCAGCACAGCACAGGGACAGGGCAGAGCAGTACCTGTGATGTAGGGGTGTGCGAGCAGGTGACGCTCCACCTCCAGGGCGCTGATTTTGAACCCTCCATTTTTGATGATGTCCACCGAGGTGCGGCCCCTGATCCAGTACACACCGTCCTTGTACACTGCTGTGTCTCCTGGAAAGCAAATCTCTCCTTGCTCCACTCCTTCCTTCTGGCTCTGTTTGTCCAGCCCCTCAAAATGCCACTTGGCAGCATTACCAGCCCAGATACCATAAAATGTGCCAGCAGTGGTGCAGTTTTCTACACCTGATTCCCAGCTCACCCCGGGCACGCTCCACAGCTTACACGTGGTACTGCAAAGGCAGCAAATGCCCAGAGATTTACAGTGTCAGAGCAATGAAGCATCAGGATCAGACCTGAAATCCAGGCTGCTCCCCAAAAGAGCTGTGTCCCTGCTCAGCTGGCACACGCCAAAATGCTGAGCAGCTCAGCTGAGCTAGGGAATGATTAATTGTTCCTGTATTTGCCTGCCCCTTGGCACTGTGTGGATGATGAAAGCTGTTTGGAATATTTTGAAGTTGAGGGAGAGTTTGAAACTGGGGCTCTTGGGGTGGGAAGGAACTCGTGGCTGCTGGGATGAACTGCTTCCTGCTTCCAGACTGCTGTGGTGTGTGACTGACAGAGGATGGGAGAGGGAACATTAATTAAATGGTGGCACCGGGAGAGCAGAGAGTTTTCAGCAGGGAGATCAGGAGCTGCTTATTCACACAGAAAAGATGGAGAGAGGAGAGGGAATTCAGCCCTGGTTCTGTGACACACACACTTCCCATGTTGCTCTTTGGGATCTAAGTCCAGGCCCCATTTGCATTTTCTCTGTTCTGATGGGATGAACAATCCCTGGGACAGGGACATGGTTGAGTCTCTGAGACAGACCTGGATGGGGGAAGATTTCTCTGTTCCAGGGGCTCCTGATGTGAAAGCCAAAGGGCTCTGTGCCTGCCTGGATGAATTGCTTCTCTTATCTCTCCTTACACTGAGAAAGGACAGAATTCTTATCCCTGCATGTCCTTGAGTCTGTTGGGGAGGTGTCCCACACCGGTCTCTCTGGAGCCTGTTTGCAAAGCAAACTGCCAGGGCAGAGCCTGTCACTGGGGCCTTGTGTCTGTCCCACTCCTGTCCCCCATGCACAGGGCATCAACAGATCTTGTCCGGCCTGAAATCCCATTTCTAGTGTGGGAAGTCTGTGCTTTGCTGGCAGAGGGATATCAGGACATGCCTGTACCACAATGAAACACCTGAGCTGGCAGCAGTCTGAGCTCTCAGGGCCATGCAGAGCATCCACTATGACCCTGCCAGATGTGCCAAGGCAATTTGGGAGACCAGTGCTGGAGCAGGGTCCTTAGGATGGGATCTGTACCTGGCTGGCTCAGCTGGGTGATAGCTGGAACCAGTCTGGCTGAGGGTATGAGCATCCCTGCATGGCCAACCACCATCACCCCTGTATGGCCTTTGCCAGCATCCTTGTGCAGCCACCCCATTTTCTCAGCAGGAGCACAGGCAGGATCTGTTCACACCTGCCCATGAAGCTGTGTCCCACACTTAGAAATGTTATTGCCAACTGCAAAATGTCCTTTTTGGAGGAGATGTGCTCCCTAAGCTCTCCTCTTCCAGATGTTCTCCATACAATCAGGGAGAGGAGGAAGAATCCTCGCTGCTCCCCTTCCATCCCCTGTGCTCCCCATACGGATCCCTCCGTCCTGTTGGCAGCACATCGTGGTGGGGGAATGAGTCGCATTATTACTGTAACTATTGCGAGCTTCTGGGACGAGCTCTGTAATTCCATGTCTCTTCCTTTCTGTCTCCTCTCTCCTGTGAGCCCAGTGCCAGGGCCTGGCTGTCACTTCCCAAGCTGACAGGCCGGAGCACGCTCTGGGGGACCGCCATCCACGAGGACAACCACATTACCCTCTGCCCTGCACCATCTGCTCCCAGCCCAGCACATCAGGCAGCCTGTGCAGTGGCACATCCAGCATTCTCTGCTTCCCAGGCCAGCGGGGAATTCCCAGGCTGAGGAGACCTGTTAAAACAGTGCTGACTTTGCTGAAAGGCTCTTCCCCACATGCTGCAGGTAAACAGTCTGAGAGTCACTTCCAAACCCGGCACTGCCTCAAGGATCCAGAGCAGAAGTTGTGCCCATCTTCTAGGGGGTCCTGATGTGAGCTCCTGTGCCCCACGAGCCCACCCAGCCCCTGCAAGCAGCCCTGCTGCTGGTGTTGTGCTCCGTCCATCCCAGCTGCTCCAGCTTTTCCTGCTCCATCAGGCTGCTGTGTCCGACAGGACATAGACCGTGGGTGCCCTTGCCCAGCATGGACAACAGGTGACAGGGGGATTCTGAGCAGGGAATGGAGCCCTCTGCCCATGAGATAACACCACTTTCCAAACCACATTCCTATCTATCTTCCTTTCCAGCTGGCTCCCAGGTGTTTCCAGGGAGTACCCAGTGCACTGGCACAGGGACGGGAGGGATGTGATGGAAGGAATTCACCCAACAGTGAGGTCTGCACCTGTGTGATCCTTCTCCTGCCCATCCTGCCTCCAGAGCTCCCAGTCCTGCTCTGGTTTCAGCAGGACTGATGTCAGGCATCAGCTGGGGGATGCTGGACTCCAGTAATGCCTCACTCCCTCTCCATCCTCATCCTCCTCCCTCCAGCACAGGGATCACCACAGTGCACACAATCAGGGTCAGGACACTGTGCCCGTGCTCAGATTCCTCCCGCAGCTTGGAGCCACAACCGACACTTCCCTCCTCGCAGCCAGCTGTGCAGGGAAGGGAATTTTGGCTGATAAGATGACGGCGTCTGACACCCCACCTCTGCCTGCCTGGGCCACCTCCAACTGGCTCCTTTCATCCCACAAAGCCACCAGCAGCAGAACTCCGTGGCAAGTGGCTCCATGCCGGAGCTGCATCAAGGCCGTGGGATTATTGTTTCCCTGACAGCAGCCGTCACTGCTACCTTTGGATCTGTTTCAAGATGCTCAGTGGGCATCTGTTCTGTGAAATGTTAAAGGCTGTGCTGAGCTGCATACTGAACAGGCTGCCCCTTGCTCGAGTTGCAGACAATTATATATATATTTATATACACAAAATCATAGAATCATGGAATGGTTTGGGAAGGGACCTTAAACTCATCCAGTTCCACCCCCTGCCATGGGCAGGGACACCTTCCACTACACCAGGTTGCTCCAAGTCCTGTCCAACCTGGCCTTGGACACTTCCAGGGATGGGGCAGCCACAGCTTTTCTGGGCAGCCTGTGCCAGGGCCTCACCACCCTCACAGGGAGATGCAGGAGACACGTGCAATGGAGACCAACATTTCCCAAGTCAAACTGCAGAGATTTCTGCAATGAGGTTCTTCAAGTTGCAAAATCCCCATTCCAAGGACAAAAGGGCCCTTGTGATGGGCTGTATTTTGAGCACCTCCTTCAGAGAGTGGAGAGAGCTACCAGTGACCAATACTGCAGACCAAGCAGCCAGAGCTGCTTCCCAAGACACAGGAAACAAAGAGCCTCTTTCTTTGCTCCTTGAGCTGAACCACAGGATCAAACTCTCCCTAGAGCTCCTGTGCCAACACCCTCTCACCCACGGGGCAGCTTGTTCCTGGCAAACACGGCACAATTCCCACATCAAAGGTGTCCTGAGCAAATATTTGAACCATCTACTAACCAAAAGAACACTTTGGCTGGAGAAGTGAAACGCTGAGTGGCTCCCGAGAGGTCTGAGATAGCCGAAATATGCATTAAAAAAAAGACTTTTCAGATAAATCATGAGGAACAGTGACTTCAGCCCAGTCTAGATGGAGATCCGGGAATGTCTTAGGATCTGCTGGAAAAAGTAAATGAACAGGGCTAGTGTTGCCCTCGACGTGGGTCTGGCACATTAATCCAGTCCTGCACATGGGTGCTGAGGAGAGGTGGACGCCCCAGGAGAAACCCATCCCAGGCACACCGTCCCTTCTCCCCAGGGCCAGATGTCACTCAGAAACCTGGAAGACTGTTTGGTAACACGTGTCACCAGCTTCGTGGCAGTGACAGTGTGGCAGCGACGTGTGAGCCAAGATCTGGCGTATGGAGCTGACCCGGGAGCAACGCGGCGCTGCGCTGATCTGCAAGCTGTCACGCAGCCTTCCCTGGCTTCTGGGTGGTGTTTCCCCATCCCACATTATTTATACACCTATTCCTTTGTGTTTGGAGCCCCCAGAAGGGACATGGCAGGTGTTCCCCAGGCAGCTCCACCCTAGCAGATGGGAGGCAGGACAGTGTGGACATCTGAGGATCCGCGCTCCAAGGTTTGCAAACCAAAGCCATGCAGTCCAACACCTTAAGCCCAGCCCAGCCCAAGAGCATCCAAATCCCAGTGAATTTGGCTGTTTGCAGCTGCAATGTGGCAGACTCCCTCAGGACCTCCCTGGCTGTGTTGCTGGGCAGATCCAGCATGGGGAACACTCAGAACAGCAGCTCTTTTGCACATCAGCAGCAGGGAAGAGATGCCAGTGCCATGAATTTGGGTCCAGCCTCAGGCACTGGGAGCATGATGAGGACAGTCTGGGCTCAGACCAGCACCAGCCATCACTTAAAAAATGAAGATAGAACCAAGGACTGCATGAAAATTGTGTTGGAAGAGCAGAGGAGGCATTGGAAGCACATTTGGGGCATTGGAAACAGCACCAGGTACAAACGTGGAGTCAGAGAGGAAAGCTTGGCTTTGTATATTAGCAAACCTCACCCAGCTGCAGTATGCGGCCCCTGAAGGACCGGACCATGGGACACTCATGGCTCCATCCCCCCAGGGCATCCCACAGGATCTCTGGATGTCTCCTCGCTCCTGTCATAACTCCAATAGACCAAGTACTGCACAGCAGAAAATACCAAAAAACAGCAAAACTCCCCTCTGAAAGAGAAATTAATTTGTTGATTATTTCACCCTCCTGCTCCGGAGGCTGTTAATGTTCTCCTCAGGAGCTCCAGGGGCCGGAGCTGCGCCAGGGATGCTGGTGGGCTCTTCCCTGACAGCAGCAGGATGTGGTTTGAGCACTTTCAAATATTAATTAGACCTTTTGCTGTTAATGAATCACTCCTGATTTTTGCAAAGTCTTGGTTTTCAAATACTCCATGCAGGAGCTCAGCCCAGTTCTCCTCAGAGAGTGGGAATGGGGAGCAGGAATGTTCTCACAGCCACTTTTCAAGATGACTCTGACCTACAGGGACACAGACAAGACAGGGGATAGCCAGCAGAGCTCCTTCAGATCACACAATGCACCCTGCTCTTTTGGGAACCTTTAAGGTTTTTTTTCCCCCAAACTCCAGGAGGAATTCCCTGCTGTCAGCTGCTCTCCTGCCATGATGATCCCCCATTTCCACAGAGAAGAGGTGGAGGAAGGTGCTCACCCTCCTGCATTCCTCTGCACCTGAAATTGCTCACTAAGCCAGCGTGCCAGGGGAACTGTGTCAGGGGGACCAGCAGGCTCCCAGCTGGAAAACCCCTGGGAAGCTTGAAGGGAGGCAGTTGGAATAATCACTCTTTGCCCTTCTCTAGGGCCTTTCAGCCAAGGATCTCCAAGCACACTGATCCAGAGGCTAATTAGGCAGAAATGGGAACAGCTGGCGGGATGCGAACGGCCTCGGTGGGATGCAAAGAAGTGGCCTCGGTGGGATGAGAAGTGGCCTTGTACACTACGGAGCAGTGGGCAGGAGGTTCTGCATCTCTGCTCTACCCTGGGATTAACTCCTGCCTGCCTCCTGCTACTCTAAAATGGTTATTGATGCTCCTGGTCCATCCCAGCCTGAAGCAGAGCTCACCCTCTGGCAAAGGGGCACACCTCAGTAATTAAAATTATTTATTTTTCAGGCAGGATTGATCCAACAGCCTGTGCAGGTGATGAAGAGCCTGGGCCCTGATCCTGACTCTCCACACTTCGGAGAGCAGAGCCAAAATCTGGGAGCTCAAACCCCATTTGCCTGGTGAGGGTTTTGTGGGAGTGAGTCTCCAACCTCAGCTGGACTGGGGCACACAGGATCCCAGTCGGGGCTTGTGGTGGTCACCCTGACCACTCAAAGGCAGCTGTGGGGCCACAGCTGGCAGGCAGGTCCTCCTCCATACTCCTCCTCCCAGCACAGTTTTCCTGCCTGCAGATCAGGTCCAGGAGCAGACCCCAGAAATGCTCCTTGCCAAGCTTTGGAATTCTCCTGCAGCCATGAGTTCCATATGCCCATCACGTCTCTCATGTGCTTTCAAGTTTCCCTGCTCTTTTCAAAGCAGATCAGTGTCTCACCATGCTCCTAAATCATGGAAACTATTTTTTGCAGGTAAGACAGACACAGTGGGACTGAGAAGCTGCTGAGTGTGGCACAACAGTGACATTCCTGTGGTCACTCTGTCTCTCTTCCCATCCCTGTGCAGCACAAGCTCCCTGTGCAGCTCCCAACCCAAGCCCAGTGCTCAAAGAAATGGTTTCTTTCCATTCCCAGAGGCTCCTCTGTTGGAGAAAAGCCATGTGGGGTGGATAAATGATTATAAACTGCTAAAGGCTGTTCATAGGAATTAGATAATCCGTCCCCTCTGTGGCCAAGTGCCGACCGGGATGGGCTGAGGGATGGGCAGCTGAGCGATGTGTCTCCGTTACGGTTTTCAGCCTTTCCCTCCCCCCATGCCATGAAACTGCATCCATAGATCCCCCATCTGCTCACATACATCACACACTTCACTCCAGTTTATTAGCTGGAATAAATCATAAATATTTCATTATATATCAACGACGCTCGACTCCGGGAAGGCGCAATCCATCACCTCGACATTCCTTGCGACCCGCTGCCATGCAATAAGCTTTCCAGTCTATTAAACAAGATTGATACAGTGTGCTGGGATAGACTAGGGGAATTTATTTATGGAGCACTGGGAGAGGGAGGGCAGTGAACGCGTGGTGTCACACAGGCAAATCGGGGCTGCTCCCATTAGCCCTGGGGCAGCCCAACCACAAAGCCCTGGAGCTGCAGGAGACTGAGTCCTCCTCTGAGCGTGCTGTGTGAATGCACTGCCAATAGAAGAGAGAATCAGGGAATTGTTTAGGTTGGAAAAGACCCTTAAGACCAACGAGTCCAACTGCTACCCCAACACTGCCAAGGCCACCACTGAACCATGTCCTCAAGCGTCACATCCACACGGCTTTTAAATCCCTCCAGGGACGGGAACTCCACCATTGCACTGGGCAACCTGTGCCAGCGTTGGACAACTTTTTCGATGGAGAAAATTTCCCAGCATTTTAACCTAAATCTTCCCTAGTGCAACTTTAGGCCGTTTTCTCTTGTTCTGTTGCTTGTTCCCTGGGAGAAAAGATAGGAGAAGATGCTGCAGCAAAGCAGGGCCCAGCCGAAGCTGCATGCTGGCTCCAACATGGACCTTCCAGACTGTCATCATCACTATGAGCAACTCTCTGGTTGAAAACTGGGCTTTCAATCACTGAGGAGTTACCAGCACCTGATGGACACTTGTGAAGATGCAACACACAATGATCCAGAGCCTCTCCTGCACTGCTGGGATTGATTGGAGGCATCCCTGCTGCTGAGGGAGATTGACACCTCCTCGGCAGTGATGATGTATGTGTACATATCTATTTAATGAAATTCTAAATGATAGGCTGAATAACAGCCCAACTTTACCTTGATTTATTGCATGGAAGTGAAGAATGTTCATCCCTGCTCTCAGCCATCTTGGCTACGAGCAGAGGTCGCGAGCACTAATTGTAGCTAATTAAGGGTAATTAGACTTGTGGAAGTCTGGATTTTGGCTCCTTGTGCTGGCACGTGTCCCAGCTCCCATGGGTCACCTGCCTGAAGGCTCCTCTCCTCTTCACCCCATCCACTCAGCACTTCAGCACACACATTCCCTGAAACCAGGCTGTATTTCCAGCCTTGCTTCCCACTTCCCCACTGCTGCCTCATGTCCCTAAACGCTTCAGCAGGGAAAGGCAGCAGGAAAACCCTGTGGTCCTCCAGCAGCCTCCCAGCACCAAAGTTAATTACAGAATCATGGAATACCCTAAGTTGAAAGGGC
The DNA here is from genome assembly GCF_003031625.1 of Empidonax traillii. Lineage (NCBI taxonomy): Eukaryota > Metazoa > Chordata > Aves > Passeriformes > Tyrannidae > Empidonax > Empidonax traillii. The sequence goes on from NW_020955216.1 coordinate 2,079,074, forward strand.
TCCACAAGGATCATCAAGTCCAACTCCTGATCAGGGAGTTGGCTCCTCACTGGAGCCAAACCAGTTGAAATCTCGAACTCCTGCTTGCTCACGCCTTTTCCACCCTGCGCAGACGACGACAGTGAGACCTTCCAGGCTCCCGAAGTCCAACTTGCTGCTGCCTTTGGAGTGTGTCACAGCCATGGAAAGGTTTTTTTGGGGCTTCTCAAGTCCACCTACCCTCACCTGGTCACTCGGACCAGCAAATGCCTTCCCTGGGCTCATGGAAGGCATTGCCCAAAAATAATGGCGCTGCTCCAAGGCCCTGCTGCCGCTGTGGTGCTCTGAGAGCTCTGTGTGCGCCGCGATCATTAATAAAGCATCAAAGGCTCCTGAGGGGGAGAGTTTGAAACTTCCTCAAAAAAACACATGTATATTAATACCACACCAATTATTCATGAGGAAACCATCTCCCCAGCAGCTCCCAGGGCTGCTGCTCGATCCGTGGGTCCAGGGAAAAGCCCTTCCCCGTGTCCCAGCCCTGCCCAGCAGAGCCACTGGCACTGGGAAAAGGGTTGGCACTGCACTCCTCAATCCAGCTGCTATCTTGGCACCGGTAGCTCTTGCTGGCAGCAGCACTACAATCCTCTGCCAAAATCCTCCAGTGGGGCCTGGGAGTGGGAGGGAGGAGAGGGCTCAGCAGCTGCACCCTGAAATATGTCCCTGAGCTTGGAACTGGCAGGTGAGCTCGGCACGGAGCTGCTGTTCTGCAGGCAGGTTCCATCTGGGGTGCACAACACAAGGACGTGGAGCTGTTGGAGTGGGTCCAGAGGAGACCATGGAGATGCTCCGAGGGCTGGAGAAGCTCTCTGCTGGAGACAGGCTGGGAGAGCTGGGGGTGTTCACCTCGAGAAGAGACCTGAGAGCCCCTTCGTATCTGAAGGGGCTCCAAGAGAGCTGGAGAGGGACTTTGGATAAGGTCCTGGATTGACAGGACAAGGGGGAATGGCATCCCACTGGAAATGGGGAGATTTGGGTAGGATGTTGGGAAGAAATTCCTCCCTGTGAGGTAGTGAGGGGCTGGAATGGAATTCCCAGAGAAGTTGTGGCTGCCCTGGCTGCCCCATCCCTGGCAGTGTTCCAGGTCAGGTTGGACTGGGCTTGGAGCAACCTGGTCTAGTAGAAAGAGTCCCTGGTCATCGAAGGAGACGGAACAAGAAAAGAGTTAAGGTCCCTTCGAACTCAAACCATTCTGGGATTTTATGAAGCCCCATCCCAAAGTCTCCTCCAGGTCCAGAGCAAGCTCTGCCTTACTCCCCTGGAAGAGCCCTTCCTGTTCTGGTCTGGAAGACTCCTGCTCTCCAGACATGGGCTGTGCAGGCATCAAGGACGGAGCATCCAGAGTCAGGGTCACCCCCAGGATGGCACTGGCTGCTCCCGCCCCTCCCCCAAAACAACATCCAAGAGAATCGGTGGCTGTCACACTTTGCAGGCCACTGGCCACCGAGGCAGAGCAAGATTTCGCTGCTGTTACAGATTTCTCCCCGCTTGAAATCTGGAGGTAATTTAATGGCTCACGAGAAAGGAAATAAATCTATTAGAAGGGAATCGCTGTTTGTTTACGCACCTTGCCACGAACAGCCCTGGGAGCGGCGGCGGCAGCAGGTGGATGTGCAGCACCATTTATTTACATAATAAAATTGCCAAGTAGATTTGTAGCTCAGGGGCATCCTCGGCTCTCCCTGCGCTCCCTGATTCCCATCAGCACTAATGGCAGGTGCTGTGTGCTCAGCAAGGGGGGGAGAGACCCTCCAACTGCCCTCGTGACTGCTGCTAAGGGATGGAGGGATGCAAATGCCTCCATGTGTTGGGTCCTTGCTCTGGATTTGGGCAGGGAGTGGGAACTGCACCGTGCATTGCAGTCTTTTCCACCTACCCATATGAAGCTGAGTCAGGGGAGGGTTAAGATGGATATCAGGAAAAGGTTCTTCCCCCAGAGGGTGGTTGGTCACTGAACAGGCTCCCCAGGGCAGCGGTCATGGCCCCAAGGCTGCCAGAGCTTAAGGAGTGTTTGGACAATGCTCTCAGGGACATGGTGGGTGTCCTGTACAGTGCCAGGAGTTGGACTGGATGATCCATGTGGGTTCCTTCCAACTCAGGAGATTCCTGATTGATCTGTGAGAGGTGCTGGGTCTGCTGAGAGCTGCCTGCTCCCAGGAGAAAGGGGTTAAACAACTGACTCCACACTCTCAAAACTTCTCCAGAGAGCTCTGGAGCATCCAGCATGAGGAAAAAAGAAAATCAGAACAAAAAAAGCAGCCCAGCCTGGAATGAATTCCTGTCATGTTCTGTAACAGGGAACTTTGTATTCCAGAGGCAGCAGCGCTGAGCCTGCTGTCAGAGCCACGCTGGGAGAAAGGGCAAAACCCTGCCGAGATGAAAGAATGGGAAGCACTGGAACAGCCTCCCCTGGCATTTACACCTGGAAAAAAAATAAATCACTCAAGGGCATCTCACAAAGAGCTGTGCAAATAAGGCACTGCTCCCCACGCTGGGTGGCTGCGCTGGTGGAGCGGGAGATGGAGCGGTGCCAGGAATGCTGGCAGCATCTCCAGGTACCTGTGATGTGAAAGGAGCAGGTAAGACAAGTGTAATTCAAGCCAGTAACCCTGAGCTGTGCTCTCCCCCACTCTGCTTCCAGCCAGGGGACAGGGGGATTGGGGCTGCCACTGGGCAGCCCAGGAGTGCAGCTAGCCCTTGTCTTGGCTGATCTATCAGTGATTCCTTCCCCTCACATGTATTTTCCAAAGATTCTTCAAATTTATTGCACCTCTCAGGCAGGCTGAGAAGTCACAGTGATGCTCACTGACCATCTTGGCTTGTCTGCACATCGTATTTCCATCACCATCCAAATTCCCCCTGATCTGGCCACTGTGAGAGGGCTCATTCCACCACACAGATCTTTCCCTGCTCCCAAGAGGACTTTTCTCCTTCTCTAAGCACAGGAAAGAAGGCAAGACAGCATTTAGGCATTGCCCTTTCATGTCACAGTCCCCATGACTACACACAGAACACCCCTGAGGGTGTAAGGCTGGTGTAGGGTTGGCAGGGTGCTGACAGCTTCAACCCCACTGATGAGCAGAGACAGCAGAGTCAGCTTCACTGACAGACACCTTGGGGAGCTTGGAAAGCCCCTCCCACTGCAAGTCAGGCTTCTCAGCACGTCCCACTGGGCAGCAGGTTTGTGCTACCAAATACAAAGGCCCATCCCTGTACTATTGTTTTGGGCCTCAAGGGTTGCTGCAGATGGTCCCTGCTCTAGCCTTGGCTTTGGACACTCTTATGTGACATATGCCAGCAAAGTCCTCAGTGCTGGTGTCCAACCAGGAGAGGACAGCACCAAATGGAAACTCAGCCTTGGCAAAGTCTGGAAGCACCCCAGGTCCTGCCTGCCCTTGCCAGAGGTGCTCCTCCTCAGCTTTATCTCATTTCTTCAGCTCAGCATGACCAGGAGCCTCTCCAAGCCCTGAGAGCTGAAGGACACGAGCAGATGAAGCCTTCCCTGGCTGCACGTCCTGTTCTAAGGGGGCCACATGGCTCTGATGGAAAACTGCGGATAAACCAGGCAAACCTTTGAAGGTTTCTGCAAACCAGGCAGCTAAGACTTTGTAGGTTCACTCCTCATTAGCAGGAGCTCATGGGTGACTGATATGACACAAGTAGGCTGAGCAGGAACCCCCCCCCCGCTCCTCAGCCCGAATTACCACAGATGGGTTTGCCCAGAGGAGCAGCCAGAAAAGAAAATGGGTAAGTAAAAATGAAAAACATTTCTTTTTTTCACATTAGCATTTAAATATTTATGGAAATCCCTGCAGACAACGAGATGAAAAAGAAAACTCAAGGAGTAATAAATAAGTCAATGCTCCAAGGTGTGGCTGCACAGCTGAACGCGGCCGGCGGAGCTTTGAAGTGTGTGGTAACCAAAAATAATAATGGTGGTAATAAAAATATTAGAGCAAACCCCTCTGCTCTCTGCAGACCCTGAGATTAGCTCAGTATGGTGCTAATAAGGCCAAGGTTGTGGGTTTGAGCCCCACGTGGGTCATTCACTTAAGAGCTGGACTTGATGATCCTTGTGGGTCCCTTCCAATTCAGAATATTCTGTGATTCTGTGATCACTGAGGAATCGATCACTCCTTAGCTAAAGAAAGCTCCTGTCCATGCAGTGAGCTGTCCCAGGCTCTGGTGAGAGAAATGATTAAATAAAGCAAGATAATGATGGGAGAGTGTTGGCAGAGGCACTGGTGAGACGTAAGGATGGATTTCTGCCTTAAATTGTTTGCCTGAATACACAGAAGCCAATACTTTGCTTACAGTACAGTGGCATTAGTCATGAGTAAATATGTTCTCAGTTGTCTTGAGCGAAACGCAGAGGGAAAAGAGCTTCTCAAAGGCAGAGACGTTCAGCCTGTCTTCGAGCACTAATACCAGCTCAGCACCCAACAAAACCTCAGCATGTCTTGGATCACGCGTGATAGAAGTGACCCTCACTCTCCTTCCTTCCAGGGAGGAAAGAAAACAGGGCACTGGCTTGGGGGTTGGAACGAGATGATCTTTAAAGTCCCTTCCAACCCAAACCATTCTGTGATTCTGTGAAACCAAAGGCGGAAGGAAGGTCTATTTTCCTCCTGAGGTCAAATTTCCTCCTGAGCTGGACACCTCTGGTGACAGGGAATTGTCAGGATAGCCCTCATCACCACGCAAGGAAGGACAGGCACCACCTTCCACTATCCCAGGTTGCTCCAAGCCCCATCCAACTTGGCCTTGGACACTTCCAGGGATGGGGCAGCCACAGCTTCTCTGGGTAACCTGTGCCAGGGCCTCACCACTCTCACAGGAGAGAATTTCTTCCTAAATCCCTGGGATGGGATGGGATGGGAAGAACCACTCCCAAAAGTCAGGGGCTCATTCCAGCCTCTCTGCCTTCAGACTGTGAGAGCAGCGCTATTGTAGCACAGTTTGAGAGGTAGAAACAGAGTGAGAGGGAAGAGCCTGGATTTTGGAGGTACGGGTGCCTGCTGTTCTCACCGGCTCTCAGCTGGGAAGCAATTGCTCCATGCCTCTGGAAATCAGACTTGGTATAGCAGAGGTTCTTAAAGAAGTAAAGGGTTGGCATCTAAGATGTTTGATACGACGAGAGTAGAGCTTTGGAGAGTAAACAAATTCTGTGCCAAAAACTGCTCTCATTTACAGCTACAAAAATCCCAAGTCACTCTGAACTGCTGAAAACATCAGCTTCACGAGCAGTCAAGGAAATGGAATCACAGAATCAGGGAATCATGGAATGGTTTGGGTTAGAAGGGACCTTAAAACTCATCTCGTTCCACCCTCCCATGTCCTGATGACCCCTAGACTTCCAGCTGTTGGGCAAACCTGGAAATATTGAATCCTCAAGGAGAAAGAATAAATACTGAAGCAGGAAGCGTAAAAAAGGGAATTCTCTGTCCCAAGTGTTCAAAGTGCATGTGTAAGGAACATTTGGAGGTGATAAAGGCTGGTGTATTAGAAACCATTCCACCTTTATATTTTTATTTCCAGAAACACCTCTTAAATGAGGGCTGGGTGGAGATGTGAGCCCAGCACACAGCTGGTCTGGCTTCTGCTCCTGCCCCATGGATATCCAGTTAGATATCCCTCCTACAGCAGCACACAGAGCTGTGTTTGGGGTCCCTCTGGCATTTTTGGGGGTGTCCTTTCACATCATTTATGGTAAGGTGGGTCCAAGCTCTGAGTTGCCCACAAAGGAAGAGTTGAGTGCTGCCATCCTGCCTCACTCACAAGCTTATCTCTGACAGAGTCCACAAGAAGATCGCCCAGGGAAGAGCCCACCCTCCATCCGGCGGGATCACCACACCAGTAACTCCACATCATTTCAACATATTATAATTAAGGAATCATTCCTTTAAAAATAGAATTTACATTAGCTGGATTTGTGCCTAGGAAAGCCACCGCAAACAAACAGAAAACCTGCAGATTAGAATGCTAATTAGATGCATTTCTATTTATAATCTGCCTTGATCAGGCTCAAGTGTTTTCTCTTTCAGGTGTCTGTGCTCCACCCACGGATGTGAGCAATTTCCCTGGCAGGGAAACACCTGCTTGTCCCTGGGGACAGGCAAGTGCTGGGAAAGGCCTGTGCTGGAGGGATGGGGGTTCATCCTGCCCCTTGTCCTTGGGGAGCAGCCCCAGAGGAGGGATAGCTTGTGCCAGGCCAAGGATACCTGTCCAGGGCCTTTCTTACAAACACTACATTTCTCTGTGCTGGAAAACAGCAGGAAGCTTTTCCTCTCCCATGGAATTCATGGAATTGTTAGAGTTGGGAAAGACCTTTAGGATCACTGAGTCCAACCGTCAGCCCAGCACCACCATCGTGGTCACCACTAGCCACATCCCCACGTGCCACATCCACAAATGTTTTGAACACTTCCAGGGATGGTGACTCCACCACTACCCTGGGCAGCCTGTTCCAATGCTTTACACCCTTTCCATGAAGAAATTTTCTCAATATCCAACCTAAACTTCCCCTGGCAGAGCTTGAGGCCATTTCCTCTTATCCAGCTGTTGTTCCACCCTCCTGTCAGGGAGTTGTAGAGAGTGAGAAGGTCTCCACTCAGCCTCCTTTTCTCAAGGCTGAACCCCTTCCCCCAGCTCCCTCAGTCACTGCCCGTGCTTGAGTCTTGCTGGGGGTTGGACTTGATGACCTTGAAAGGTCCCTTCCAACCCTAACTATTTTATGATTCTATGGAATCTCAAAGAGCCAGGCTGGGAATGGCAAGGATTTGCAGCTGGTGGCAGTTGTGGACTGGAGAGCTCTGTCTGAAGAGGATGGACAGACACCAAGAGGTCCCTGGAACCACTCTGAGTGGGATCCTTCCCTTGACTGGGAATTCACGGCTGCAACTAGAGCATGTTCCATTTCTGGAGCAAGCTGGGAATTCAGTGCTGAGTGAGATGTTCCCAACTAGGCCAGGGCTTGGCCTTGGTGCCTGTTTTTGTAATAATACTGGAACAACTTCTTTTCTTTTAATCTTTTCCCTGGATCTCCCTCTTTCACTGCAGAACATCCAGAAGGAATAAAGAGACATGAGATCCCCCCGTTCTCCCCCTAAAGCCTCCAACAAACGTATATAGGAAGTGTTTCGGGCCATAGGATTTATTATTAATGGGATTCTGGGGTGTCTGTGACCTGTGTAAAAGGGTCCAGCAAAAATTCAGTGACAAACCAACACTTAACAATGTGAAAAACAGCTACAAAGGTTGTGGGTTTTTTTTAAATGCAGCTTAAAGAAAGAAACTTAAAAGATATGAGTCATCATTTCAAAATGTGCATCAAACAAGTTAAATAACTCTTACTTTCTTAACAACATATTAATCAAAGTGCATTGATTCTTGAATCAGATTCCACTCCCACCAAGCTCTCTATCTTCCCCATCCTGATGCATGCATTAAGAGAGTTTTATTCTGACAGATACAATATAGCAATCAATAAAATCTTATTATATGGAGGAGAGATACATGGATTTGTTACAGGATTTATGCACTACTTTCATACCCAGTGCTATTTCATGTTTCAGCCTTAACCTGTAATTGAAAATAAATCTCCCTGAATACACCAGATTCTAATTTTCTGGATGTATGGGCAAATGTGAATGGAAGCTGGCCTTCCCTTGGGGAGAAGGTTGCTCTTGGATCCCATTGCTGCCTGGTGCACTTCGCTGGACTGACAGATTTCTGTGGGGAAAACACACTGTGCAGGCAGGAAAACGTGGGAAAATGGGCAGTGCCTGGGCACAACACTCCCAAACCCTCTGTCCCCTTCCTTAAGCCTCCAGAGCCACTTGCTGCCTCCTGGGCAGGGATAGTACAATGTGACAGTGCCACAGCCTGAGCTGCGCTGGCATCGCAAGGCTTAGCTGGATGGATGGATGAACGTCAGGGAGTGTGATGACCTGGTGGTTCTCTGCTTTCCTCCAGCTCTCAGGGTTTGATTTTGCTCACAGAATCATGGGATAATTTGGGTTGGAAGGGACCTTAAGCTCATCCAGTTCCACCCCCCGCCATGGGCAGGGACACCTTCTACTAGATCAGGTTGCTCCAAGCCCCGTCCAACCTGGCCTCAGACACTTTCAGGGATGGGGCAGCCACAGCTTCTCTGGGCAACCCGTGGCAGGGCCGCACCATCCTCATCCTAAAAAATTTCTTTCTTCCTTCTTTTCTTCCCTCCTTCCTGCTCAGCAGCACACAAGTGTGTCTGGAGGCTGCCTCTCACCTGGCAGGGCCGGCACAGCTGGGAGGGTCCAGCAGGGACAGGAGACAGACGGCCAGAGGCATCTTTCCTTTGGGCTCGTCTCGGTCTCCGAGGGCTCAGTGCCACTTGGATGTATGACAGCAGGTGGAAACCCAGCAGTCTCCCTGGAAATGGCTGGAGGGGACTTTGATCTAAGCAGCTCTGTCAACAGCGTTAATACAATAAAAATAATCAAATTCACTCAGATGGAAATGAGAGATGGAGGGATCAGCAGACAGCAGTGCAAATCCCAGGGAATAAAGAGGGCAGAGCAACAGCACATCCCTGCTGCAACACCAGGAGTTCAGAGGCTTCTCCAAGGAACTACAATCTCGAATTCATCAAAAAGTTACTGGTTTTTTCCCCCTTTTTTCCCTTTCCTTTTCTAGCTGGAGGCACAAAGGGGGTGGTTTTGCAGAGGAAGGGCTGCCCAGCTTCCTGCACGGCACACACACACACAGAAGGAAAACAGGTCTGCAGTTGTTGCACTAAGCACCTGGTTTTCCCAAGATTTCCCCTGAAATGGAGTAGGGAGCTGCAGGAGCACACTGTGGGAGTGCTGGTAGCCAGACTCTGCATTGCTATTTTCTCCTCCTGCCCTGGAGGGAGCAACCATCCTTACAATGAGCTTGTTTTCCTGAGGAAACAGTTTAATGGGAGAAAAGGGGATTTTAATAAAGGAGCTGTCAGTCAGACAGGAAAATGACTGCTGCCAGTAAGTGTTGGCTATTTTTTGTTTTGGATCCTCCACTTTCTGGAAAAAAGTTAACTATGGTCACAAAACCAAAGGAGGGAATGAGCTCTGGTGACTCCTGGCTTTGTGTGTGTAACTGTGGGGATGGACACTCAGGTAGATCCTCAAAATGAATATACTCAGCACACTGGGAACCCCAAGATAAGAAGGATGGAGAGCTGCTGGAGCAAGTTCAGAGGAGGCCATGAAGATGTTCTGGGGGCTGGAGAAACTCTGCTGTGGAGACAGGCTGAGAGAGCTGAGTGTCCAACCCGGAGAAGAGAAGGCTCTGGGGAGACCTTAGAGCCCCTTCAAGTACCTAAAGGGGCTCCAAGAGAGCTGGAGAGGGACTTTGCACAAGGGCCTGGAGAGACAGGACAAGAGAGAATGGCTTCCCACTGCCAGAGGGCAGAGTCAGTATAATTCCACAATTCTATGAAATTCAGCCATGGGGACTTGGCCACCACCTGCAATCCCCCCATCATCTGCTTTAGGTGACCTGTAGGTCACTGGTGGAGACACACTCCAGAGTCTGGCACAAGCAGAATGCTGGTATGGATTCAGAAATGGCATTGTCAGGGTTCTGGGAGCTGGTGTTCAGCCTCATCTTTAAATCACCTCTATGATCTGGAAGTGGCAGATACGGCAGGTTACAGCCTGGCAGCGGCCATGATTCACCTCTTTTGGATCCTGACAGCATGATCCAAAGTCACCCACGTCTGCTTAATGGGGGGAATTCACCCTTCTGATCTGGTCACTATGACAGAACACAACCTCTTTCATTCTGAGGTGGGAACCACGGGGACATTTGCCACCTCTGAGTGATCTCCAGAGGCTGCGAGTGCAGCAGGGGTGAGCAGGGAGAGGAAGGGGCAATAGGGCTCATTCACAGAACTGCCAGTTAAATGAGGCTTGGAAAAAAACCAGCCCCATCGACCCGATATCCATAAGAGAGATGGAGCAAGCGGTGATGAGGGGAATGAAAGGAAAGAAAGGCAGAGTGGGGGGATGGGATGGGGAGGGGAGTTCAAGGCTCCTATCTGAGGGAGGGAGAACATCAGGGAGGTCACCTGGACAGGTGGGGCTTGGCCAAGCACCCCCTGACCCACCCTGAACCCCCCTCCTGTCTCTGCTCCCCTCCCTTATTTCCAGCTCTGAGCTTTGCTCAGTTAGCGAAAGGGTTAAGTTTAATTTATACTGATTTCTATTTAATATCATTCTCTCCCCGTAGGAGCCGGCAGCTGTGAGCTGATTGTAGTCCCTCATTATGCAGTCTGTATCACTAATGGCCTGTGACAAAGGCATGCCATCTTCCCGGCCTTACCCCCGAGAGCCAATTAAACACACATACTCCCTTCCTGTTTGCGGCGCATTACAATGAAATTAAACTGAATTTCAAAATCATTTTCTCCTAAAGACATCTCTTTGCAATAATTAATGCACGCTATTCCTTTGCAGCTGAAATATTCATCAGGAGTGTTGACTAAAAAAATTTTTAGAGCTGATTGCCCTGCACCCCGTGCGTCGGCTGATGGTGCTCCAGTCCCAGCCCGCAGTACCCGCCTGGTGTGGGGACTCGTGGTGACACTGCTGGCAGAGTGATCTCTGCTCTGGGAGAACAATTATAATAAATCACAGCTTCTTCAAGAACCGTCAATAAATAAGGTTGCACAGAAGGCATCAGAAATCCAGCCTGACTCCTGACACAATGGCACTGCTAACACACGGTAAAGGGGGGGAATGAGGAGGTCAGAGCTGTGGAGATCATGGAATCAGAGAATCATAAAATCACTGAGGTTGAAAAAGACCTGCAAGACCATCGAGATCAACCTGTGACTGATCTCCACCTTGTCACCCAGCCCAGAGCACTGAATGTCATGTCCAGTCATTCTTTGGACACCTCCAGGGATGGGGACTCCACCACCTCCCTGGGCAGCCCCTTCCAATGCCTGACAACCCTTTTCAGGAAGAAATTCCTCCTGATGTCCAACCTGAACCTCCTCCAGCAGAGCTTGAGGCCATTTCCTCTTGTCCTCTCACTGGTTGCCTGGGAGAAGGGACTGACCCCCCCATACACACACACACACCTTGCTACAATCTCCTGTCAGGGAGTTGTTGTAGCTGGTAGTTAATGATTCTATGATCCTATGACATGGTCCCCATGTAAATTAAGCTAAATCCCACCCGTTTGCAAAGTTTAATTCCCCAGAAAACATTAAGCAGTGGTATTTTATGCTTAGGAGCAAGGAACCCCAAACATACCCCATTACTTGGCTGACTCACTTTGGCCAACACAAGCAAAGCCCCTTCCTGAGCCCAGAGTTTGGAAGCATATCCAGTCTGCGCTCCAGGCTGCCACCACCAATTCCCAACTCCCCTAGAAGCTGGGAAACCCTGTGGGCCAAATCAGAGCTGCTGTCCCCCCTTTCCCCTCTGCCAGGTGCTGTGGGACATCACCCTGTACCTGTTCTGAACCAGCCGTCAGGCGTGAAGGCATCTGCAGTTTCTTTGGGTCTGTTCCAGTATTCCCGAAAGACAGTGGGTCCTTTCACGAGCAGCTCCCCTTCTTGTCCCTCCAGACCTGGTGTCACCTAGGATAGGCACACAGTGAGTGCATCTCCCCATCACCTGTCCCCCAGCACCACAGTTTGGGAAGCACCGTGGTGGGTGAAACACAGGACCCACATCACATGCTCTTCCAGCCTTTACCAACCTCCACCACACCCTGCCCAGTATGCAGGACCTCTTTCCTCAGGTGGAAGGGCTCAACCAGGTGCTTTTGATTTTCCAAAGCTCTCAAAAAAGACACCTGTGTCATATGAAAACAAGGACTGCTAACCTGGTACTGCAGTCCAGGTAGGGCAATGCCTTCCAGCTGCTGAGAAGGAGCCCTCACATGCAAATATAAAGGAAATAACCGTGGGAAAGGGATGGTCCTTTCTGACCCCTTAAACGTTTCCAGGGATGAAGCAACCACAGCTGCTCTGGGCAACCTGTGCCAGGGCCTCACCACCTTCTCAGGAAGAATTCCTTCCCAATATCACACCTAACCCTGCCCTCTGGCAGTGGGAAGACATCCCCCCTTGTCCTGTCCCTCTCCAGCTCTCTTGGAGCCCCTTTAGGCATTGGAAGGGGCTCTGGAGCCTTCTCTTCCCCAAGCTGAACAAACCCGCTCTCATGCTCCCATGACATGCTCTCATGGCTGTGCCACCCTGCTCCCTGCTCTGCTGACAGACAAAACCCTTCACTTTCCAAAACTGTCAATCTAACAGTTATTTTTTTTCCTGAGGAGGTGGCAGGAAACACCATCTGATTTGTGCCTGCAGACACACAGTTCTTTTTAGGTTCACTAGAAGGCAACAGTTGTAGTCACAACCTGGTCCCCTGCAAACCTGCCCAGGCAGGCTTTCTATGGCAACAAAACAAATATCCTGCTGTTATGGAAACTGGAGAACCGCAGGAAGGTCACAGACTCGCCTGCCATGGCACCATGTCTCATCTCCTGCACATACATCACTTGGCAATTAGAAGGATGCAACAGGCCAAGGGATCAGGAACTGGATGGGCACAAATGTCGGAACACTTGTGGGACCATATTAAACTCAAACTTTTGGCAGGGAAGATCATGGAATCATGGAATGGTTTGGGTGGGAAGGGACCTTAAGGCTCATCCAGTTCCACCCCCTGCCATGGGCAGGGACACCTTCCACTAGACCAGGTTGCTCCAAACCCTGTCTAACCTGGCCTGGAACACTTCCAGGGATGGGGCAGCCACGGTTTCTTTGGGCAACTTGTGCCAGCACCTTACCATCCTCATAGGGAACAATTTCTTCCCAATATCCCAATGTAAACCCACTCTCTGTCAGTTTAAGGCCATTACCACAGTGTGCAATGGTACTCATGGGATGGAAGGCACTGTGGGATGTGCTTGCTCCGTACGTCTGTGGAGAACAGCTCAGTAACGGGAATTCCCTGCCACTTCCCGAGCCACTTTGCACTTGAGCTGCAGCAACATGGACAAGATACATCAGGGACTCCAAAAATCAACAGTGCCAGAAACAGGGCCACGAGGGAAGCAGTAATAGCAGCACTGGAGCATCAGGCAGTCCCAGGGCAGGGCAGGATCTGTGGCTCTCTGCAGCCTTTGATGGAAACAAAGCTTCCCTAATGGGAAACGCTCAGAAAACTGCTTTCTAAGGCATAATATTTAAGTAATTTCTTCCTGATGTCCTGTCCTGGAGAATGGGGTGACATGAGGATCTTTGCACACACAACTCCGGCTCCCAGATCCCTGGCTGGGCATCAACTCCCTGCCTGGAAGATGCTGCAGGAGAGAAAGGCTGTTAATTTCAGTGAGGAATTGAGTGACAGCAAGGTGAGGGTGGTGTTGGGTGAGTTCTCCCCAGGGGTTCTGAAAAAGGGAGCCTCTCCATGAGAGGCTGAAAAAGGGAGACTCTCCATGAGCAAGACAGCACAGAAAAGCCTGAGGGTCCAGGAGAGCCTAGGAGCAAAATCTGCACTTGCAGCAGCAAAAGGGACAAAGAGGCATAGAGGGCACAAAAAAGGGCACAAAGGGCACAAGAGGCATGAAGCCTCCATGGGCAAGTGGGGCAGGGCCATGGTGGGTGATGCAGAGGGATCAGCAAGGCTGCTTTCAAGGCTAGCAAACCTGTGTGGAATTTCATGATGCAGCTCTGTCTTCTCACTCTTTTTCCTGCTGGTCCAGCATCACAAAACAAGCACTTCCCTGAGCAGCATCCTAGTTTTTGGGCCGCTTCCATCTCCCCCAAAAGGGCTGGGGAGAGAGTGACAGAGGTAAGAACCTGCAACCGGTTCCCTGAGCTTCACCAACAGATCCTGACATGCTTTGGTTTGTCAGTGCTGAACACAAGAACAGGTGGAAATTTGGCGGCTACAAAGCCCTTCAGCCCCATCCTACCCAGGCACCACGAGGTGCCGGATACCCAGATACCTGCACAGCTGAGCTGCCCCAGGGACCAATCCTGCCCCATGTTTACCTGCACTCTGCAATGTCTGCTATGAATCAAGCCTTGAACCAGCTCCAAATTTCTTGTCATATCAACTCAAATTTTGGCAGTGGCTCAACCCACATCTTATCTCGAGCAGAGCCCCTTGGCAGCAGGCACCTCCCTGTTGTGTAATTTAATGATGTTATGGCTGGCTTGCAAACAGTAAAACAGAAAGGCCGTGACGTTATCTTAATAGGATTTTGCTTGCTGAACTCGGAATGTCACTGGCACCGCTCCCCAGCGTGGCAGAGGGGATGTGAACCAGCTCACAAACAGTGTAAATTAAAATTCAAGGTTCAAGGCATTTATCTCCTACAACCCCTTGTGTCTGATCCCTGCTAAAACCCCACTGGCTGGCTCAGGGAGCAGGGTTGGAAATACATGGCTGGGGTGGTTGTTTCCTTTCTCCCTCAAATCTCAGCGGCTCCCAGTGTTGAGGCACCAGTTCAACGGCACAAGCAGCTGCTGGAAGCATCAGATTTCTGATTGCACAGATCTCCCCCTCTCCCAGTGCCATATTTTAATGCACTCGAGCAACTTTAACATCCAGGCACAGCATGGCCCTAGAGGTTGTTGTCTGAGAGCTTCCTGCTCTAAACCCAGCCGGAGAGTCGAGCCGGCCCAGCCGGCACACGAGATAAGATTCCATTTTCCACGCATGAAAATAAAAGGTTGTAATAAATCCTTTGAAGGACTAAATCTGGGTGATTATAAAATGCATATTTTCCCCGTTCCCATTTTACCTCTTTATTAGGAGGGCGGTTTGTAAAGAGCTGGGAATCCCCGCTTGGCAAACGGCCCTGGGATTTGTTCAAAGTGCCCATTTGTTTTCTTGCGGTCTCTGCCCCACATTCCTCCGGGAACTGCGGGAGAGGAGCTTGTAATGGACTTTAATGGAATTAGGGGCTTTCATGGAGGGAGGCTCAGAGTGGCGTGTCCTTCTCTGGGAAGCAGGGGAGGCATGGCAGATTCCTAAGCAGAAACATGTGGGAGACACAGAGAGAAAGCTGGAAGGTGAGGTTTGTTGGGAAGGTAAGAACATGTTATTGGGCTGACAACAGGGAGGAAGACAAACAGGCTTTTAGGAAAAAATCCAAATATCTTCAGGTTGCAAACAGTAGGTTTCATGGGGCACATATAACTTCTACCAGATGCTTCCTTCCCCCTGTCCCTCCAAATAATCAAATTTTCTTGGAATGGGTTGGAAGAGACCTTAAAGTTATTCTAGCTCAGCTCCCCTGCCATGGGCAGGGACACCTTCCACTATCCCAGGTTGCTCCAAGCCTCATCCAACCTTGCCTTGGACACTCCCAAGGATGGGGCAGCCACAGCTTCTCTGAGCAACCTGTGCCAGGGCCTTACCATCCTGATAGGGTAGAATTTCTTTCCAATATCCCATCTAACCCTGCCCTCTGGCAGTGGGAAGCCATTTCCCCTTGTCCTGTCACTCCAGGCCCTCGTCCAAAGTCTCTCTCGAGCTCGCTTGGAGCCCCTTTAGGCACTGGAAGGGACTCTGAGGTCTCCCTGGAGCCCTCTCTTCTCCTGGTGAACATCCCCAGCTCTCCCAGCCTGTCTCCAGAGCAGAGGGGCTCCAGCCCTTGGAGCATCTCCATGGCCTCCTCTGGACTTGCTCCATCAGCTCCACGTCCTTCTGGTGTTGGACCCCAGTGCTGGAGGCAGCACTGCAGGTGGGGTCTCACCAGAGCAGGGCAGAGGGGAAGAATCCCCCCCTCATCTGCTGTCCCCACTGTGGAATCAGCTCAGGGCATGCAGGGGGGGTTTGTTTCTGGGTCCCATCACACACTGATGGCTCATGCTGAGCTTCTCTTCCACCATCACCCCCAAATCCTTCTCCCCAGGGCTGCTCTCAATCCATTCCTCACCCAGCCTGTCTTTGTGCTTGTGTTTGCCCCGATCGACATGCAGGACCCTGCACTTGGCCTCGTTGAACTTGTTTCCTGGGTGAGCACCAAAGGCTGTGGATCACAGCATCATCTCTCAGGAGGGACCTTAAAAGGGACTTTGTGATTCCATGAAGGAAAAGCATTTAGACTTGGGAGGAAGGAAATGTTTCTGCAGCCCTGCCTCCTCTGCCACAGCCCGAATGCACTGCTCAGCTTGGAACTGCTTGGCATTTTTCCCCACCTTGTAAATAAATGATTACTGTGATCAAAATAATTAAGCAACTGAGCCCTTAAGTGACTAATAGAGACAATAATTTACATGTGTGAGGTTTATGGAAATGATGGAGTCCTTTTAGCAGTTCTCCCAGAGAAGTAACTTTTTTTCTGGTGTTCGTTGGGTTTTTAACATACCAGAGCACAGAAAATGATATAAGAAAGTCTGAAGGACTGACCCAGCTCCCTTCTGTACTCCAAGGTTGGGCTGCAGAGCACGGATGCTCTACCATGCTCCCATCGCACCACTGCTGGAACTTACTTGCTGCTAACACCTCCAGACACACCCCTGTCTCTCAAGAGACCCCTCACTCACCCCTTCAAGACTTTGGTGGCCCAGAGCCTTGTCTACCCTCTTGTGAGGGAACTGAGGAGAGTCAGAAGGGTCCCTCCTGAGCCTCCTTTTCTCCAGGGTAAACACAGCATCCAACAGTTCAGCCCCCACTGACCTGGAGAGAGCAGGGTAGCTCCAGGCTTTGCTCAGGCTCTGCTTTTCCAGATCAGGGGATCACGCCACATCCGGAACTGGCATGGTGGGTACTGAGGGAGGTAAGGACATGCCCACCTGCCTCCTAAAAGGAAGCTGGAGACCAATAACCCACTTGACAGTGCCTTTTAATCACTGTCTCCCTGGGCCATATTGGAATGCATGTCCTAGGGCTGTAAGGTTTGCTAGAGCATTACCAAATCCCAGGCAATCTGAACTCTCCTGCACATTCCTAATTAAAAATTCCCTGCTAAGTTGCATGTTTTTGTCATGGCATTATCGTTCCTTGGAGCTTCATGTCCTGCAGCATCCTTCACAAGCCTAGCAGGAGGTAATTTAGACACAGAACAATTTTCCTCCTGCTGGAAAAAGGCAGATTTCTGCTCCTTGGGGACACAGCACAGAGAGAGTAAGGAAAAAATAAACCCCCAACCTAAAAACCCCAAGCCCAGGCTGTAATCTATGAGGCCACATTTCACATCTGTTTTTGCAATGTTAACTTTTATAAAAGGGTTGGGAATAACACAATCCATTTACTTTTCATTTTGAAGGGTTATAAATTTAAAAGCAAGGCTAGTGCACAGTGGAGCTGGAACACTGAAACTTATTTTCGAACAACCCAACCCTTTACTTACAGCAAATGTTGCTCCACTGAAAACAAAAGTGATTGTCTATATTTTTAGGCAATACTGATTTTTGAAAGTTACAGAACTGATTAACTCCAGATGATCCCAAAAGCACCACAGAAAACAACCCAAGCTGGGGAAAGGTCAGTCCTCCCCGCAGTTGTTTCATAGACACAAAACTTCTTATCTATATTAACACCATAAATTAAGCATGTAACACTATTCCAGAGATGCCAACAGCTCTCCCTGCTGCTGTTCTCATCCCTCTTGTTTGCAGGCTTCACCAGATAATAAATGAGGTGAGATGTCAGCACATATTCCCCCTCCCTCCATTTTCCTTGTTAGGGGAAGGCTCCCAATATGCCCTCACGACGCCCGTGCTGACTCTGTGCTTGGGGCAGGCAGAGGACCAGGGAATGATTTGATTAGTGGTCCCCCACTTTGTTTTGGTTTCCATCAGCCTCCCTTAAAAGAGGAGGTTGTGAGGCTGTGATGAGCTGGGACTGCCCCAGAACCTCTAACTGTTCTTCATGCTGAGTCACCCCAGTGGCTGGTGCCTCCTCCCCTTGTCTGGAAGAACTCCAGGGAAGTTCTGGAAGACTGCCCCTCTTTCTTCAGCCTCTTCTTCACCACCTCCCCACCACATCCAGGGCTCTCCCACAAACATCCCAAGCTTTCCCTCAGCTACAAAGAGGAATGGTCTAGTGGAAGGTGTCCCTGCCCATGGCACTGGGTAGAACAAGATGAGCTTTAAGGTCTTCCCAGCCCAAACCATTCTGGGATTCTATGTAAGCACAGAACAATAATAAAGAGATTAATAAAGATTCTGAGGGTGCTGTGACAAAAGCGAGTTCAACACAAGAAACACTTGTGAAAAGAGGGTTCTTCCTGACATATGGATTCAACTTCAGTGTGCAAGGAAATATTCTCCTGGGATGGAGGCTGCCCCTGTGAGGAAAAGAGTTTTCAGCTGAGAAACAAGGGGACATGATGCTAAACTAATCTCTGCCTCCACTTTTACTACCAGGAAGAAATAAAATAGAGCTATGGCCACTATTAAGCAAGAATAATCAGAGGGCAGACAGAAAGAGGAAGGAGATATAAATACATCTGAGAATGGAATTACCAACCGAGTTGACCAAAGAACTGGATGTGATCAATAAGAAGCAGCTAAAATGTTTATACAGTACAAAAGCAGCCTGGGCAACCAAGTGGAGAAACTTGAATTACTCAGACAGGACACAAAACAGGCTCCTGAGGAGATGAGAGCAATATGGAGAAACAAAAATGATAACTGGAACACACACAAGTGCAGTGTCCAGCACTCCAAGGGCTTTGGAAGGAGGTTTTGGAAGAAGCAGAGGCAAATGGAAAATGGGAAAAAATGCAGCATGTGTTTACCAAAGGTGGATTGTGCCAGAAATCCTGAGGGCTGGAGTTGCAGATAGAAGAAAATCAGCAGATCTAATCCAGGCTGCCTTCAACAACGCATTCCCCACACTACCTGAGCATGGGGTTGAGGGCAAGCTAATCATGGGAGGTGGAACTGGGATGCTGGAGGTGAAGTCCACCATCGAGGTACCAGAATATGAGGATGGGATGCAGCAGGTGAAAAGAAAACAGGTGAAAAACTGGAGAAGAGATGTTTTGAAAGTGTAGGAGCACTGAGGACAAAGAATGAATTGGTTTAGGCTGAAGTCTGATTGGGACAGGAAAGGAAAAAGCAGGTGTTCCTTTTGTTGTTCCTCTGGGAAAAACAACTAGACAGGATTCCCTGGGCCAGGCAGTCACATCCCCATGAGTATGTCCATCCCTGCCCATTTTCAGGAATGCCAGGCACGGCTGGCATGTGCCTGTCTCCATCCTCAGGAGCTACACACAGGAAAAGAGCCTGGTACAGTCGCACCAGCTGTTTCAGAGTACCTGGATGGATGATGAGAAATCCCACAGGGAAACATGTAGAACAGCACCTCCACATGGGACCTGCCCCAGAGATGTGCCAAGTACCCAAATCCACACCACCCACAGGCAGCAGCCATGGGGTGCCCAGTCCTTGGAGGAAGCCTCCAAGACAACTCTGGCAGCTCAGTGGTGACCGAGCACCTCCCTATGGTTCTCCAGAGATCTGGGATGAACATGAGTGAGGTGGAGCCGCTCCTGGTCTGCTCCACAGGGATATCAATGCCAAGACCTCTGGTCACAACCACCGTGAAAGTGCCAGCTGCCTTCCTGCGCCCGCAGCCCCGCCGAGGCACTGGCAACCAGCAGCAAGCTGGGAGCAGATGGCGGAGACACAGGGGGCACGGGAGGAGGGGCCCGGGAATGCTGGTGGCTTTCGGGAGCGATAGCCACAGCCGAGCCGTTCCCGTCCAGGACGACAGCTTGCATATGGATAAACAACGAGATAATTACAACCTTTGGCGGGGAGGGGAGCAAAGCCCATGGCACAGCGTCCTCCTGCTGCCAGCTCCTGCAACCCGTCCGTCCCCACAGCTCCCTTTGCAGCCTGGTCACGAGGAAATCACTCGCCATAAAAGCCCTGGCTACAGCCCTGTGTTGGATACAGCTGTGAAACCATTTATCTATTGAGAGACCCCCATTGTCAGGGGCTGGGGTTTGGCTTTCGTGCGAGTGAGCAATTTGGAAGAGATAAAAAAAAAAAAAAAAAGAAAGAAATCCAACAAAAATGACAACCCAAAAAAATCCAACAAACAAACAAGTAAAGAAGGAGAGACAATACCCGACAGCTTGCAGGGTTTCCAGGCCTCTGCCAGCTGGGAAGCTGAGCGTATGAAATATGCATTGCACTGAACAAAGCAAACTCAAACGTTCAGCGCTGGAGAGCTGTAACCCTTTCCTGGGCACTGGAGCCATGGGAAGAGCTCCAAAAAATAAGGGGGAAAAAAACTGGGGAAAAACCATTCAGGGCTGTGGGTAAAGATTACTGAGCCTAAACAGTCCAACAGACTCAACAGGGAGCTGCCTAGGGAAGGTGAAAAGTTTAGGAGCTGTTTTGGATACAAGTGACTCCAGGAGCAAGATCTGGGATGACTCAAAGCAGTCAAAGTTGCAGTTCCTGACATCTGCTTCCACACCCCTGCTCCCCAGGGATGTGTTAGAGGAGAAGCACTTCTCCCAGCATTCCCAGGACAGCATCTCTCCTGGGGATCAGGCTCTGTGTCCCCACACTCCTGCAACAGGGAGGAGGTAGGGACACTGTCAGGGTGGGCACTGTGACTCCAATGGGACTGTCACTTCCTGCCCATGCTGTCCTGTCACAGGTGTCCCCAGCGAGGGGATCTCATCCGGCTGGAGCACCTTGGTTTGGTGCTGGCAGTCTCAGGCTGGGCACAGCCGACAGCCTGATCCATGTGGCTCCGTGTACAGCTCAGGAAACCAGCTCACAGCCCAAGGGTGCAGAAACACCCCGCTGAAAACCTGAACTGGAATGCAATGGAGCACAGGGCTCATGAGATGTGAGGAGACTGAAGCGCTGGAGCACGTGCGTGAAAGGAATCCAGCACTCTAATCAAGGCATGGGAGAAAATGAAGGGAAGAACAGAGATCCAGCAAACTTCCAGCTAAGTAGATTATTGATCTTCAGGGTGTGCCAGGAACCAGCTTTGCAAATTACAGCAGTCCCCTGCTGCCAGCTCAGGCAGTTCCCGGATGGCAAAGCAGAAACACTCCACACCTCCCTGCTCCTGCCACCCACACTCCTTCCCCCAGCACCACCGCACTCCTGTTTGGATCTCATGTGTCCAAAGGGTGATGGCGTGAAAGGAAAGGGCTCAACGCCCCAGTCTAACGGGAGAGACTGTGTTAGTGGGGAACAAACAGCTCGAAGAGAGTCTGTTGTCGCAGGAGCAGAAGGCAGGAACCCGAGCCCAACACAAGCGGGGAAGGCGGTGACCTCGTGAGGCTCCACAAACAATTCCCTTGGCAAAGGCAGGCACGCTCTGCTCACAGTCAGGAGGGTCTGCATGGCACAGCCGAGGTGTGAACGCCTCACAGATTGCCCTGACAATGTGCCTCACCCCCGGTACAGAGATCACCTGCTCACAGGAGCCTGGTGGGAAGAAATGGCACGGACCCAGCTCCTACCGGGGTACTCAACACCCCACTGGATCAGCCCCACGGTGTCTGCCCTCACAGAATACGTTGAGTTGGAAGGGACTCACATGGATCCCTGAGTCCAACTCCTGGCCCTGTGCAGGACATCCCAACACTCTCACCCTGTGCCTGAGAGCATTGTCCAAATATTTCTTGAGCTCAGACAGTTTTGGTGCTGTGACCACTGCCCTGTGGAGCCTGCTCAGTGCCTGACCACTCTCTGGGGGAATATCCAACCTCCACTGACTCATCTCCAGCCATTTCCAACCGTCATCAGTTCCACCACTAGCCATCCCTCCAGGACCCTTCTGCCTTTGCTAGGTCCACACCACAGACCTTCCAGCCTTCAACCAACACTCCGTAAGGCTCAGAGCCCTCCTGCAAGGGAGTGAGGAAGGATTTGTTCATCCTTCTCATAATATGCAAGGAAAAGGCCACAGGGTTATCCAGTGGCACAGGCAGGGTGACACAAACTGGATCTTCCCATCACAGGGACTTCCCCTCCGCTGTGGAGGAGCTGATTTAAACAAAGCCAGGCCTTTGACTGGTGGAGCGTAATGAGCACTCGGACTGTCAGATCCTCCTTGTTTTAAATAAATTCCACTGACGTATTCTCTGCTGACATGAATTATTAACCAAGCATGATGCACACACAGTGCCAGCAGCAGCGTCTCGGGGCAGGGACAGGCAGCAGGTGAGGCTCTGCCCGGGACCTCAGGTGTGAGGCAGTGGAATTACAGCATCCCTGAGAGCAGAGGGGTGTCACCACCTGCCTGCCTGGCCACACCATGGAAAGTCACACTGCACGCCCAGGGCATATAAAACTCAAACTCCTGGCATCTCCGCACATCCGCCTGTGCCAAGACATGCTGGGAGCAGCGACTGTTTTTTCCACCTTGTGACAATCCCAGGGACAGAGGCAGCTGGCTCTCCTCCTGGAAATGTTGTGGATGTCCTGGAGGTACCCAGCCAGTCACTGTCTCCTAGGGTGGCCTGAAACAGATGGGACCATTTTTCTCCCTTCAGCCTGAAGAAACTCCCAGTTAAGCTGGGACAAGGGGAATGGTGGGTGAGATGGGGACAGCTTTTCAGAGAGGAACCAACCCACCAGACAACACGCAGAGGCAAACTGCCACCTTCCCATACCCTCCCTTGCTGATGACTTGAGAATTCACCAGAATGTTCAAAAGATCCCCAAGGGAGACCCTGACGGAAAGCAAACCATCAGCAAGGGGCGGGGAGCCAACACCAGAGCTGGTGGGAGCTCCTGGGAGCAGGGTAAGATGTGGGTATGGACTTCAGACACCTACAGTGGGGGGTGTAGGGTGTATGTGAGAAATGACTGGGATAAAAAGGCAATTCCTCTGTCCCAAAAATAAACTCCAGCAGCCTGAAGACAGAGAAAAGGGAAGAGTTATGTGAATCTCAGCTCTCTGAAGGTCTGAGGGGGTAGTGGGCTTCCAGCATCAGACACAGGTCAGCTGGGCTCCCCTCCTCTGGTCACTCAATGCAATGAGAAGGAAGGGGAAGGAGTATTGAGCAGAAAAATAACATCCCATTTTTTTTCCTCTCATAATTCAGTAGAACAACATCCACATTTCATCCTGGAAGTAGCTGCACTTTGGGTATTCTCGTGTCTGAGACCTAATTTGTAAAGAGCCCAGAGATCCCTTAGGGGACAGAAAGCATTATAGGATCATTATTAAAAGGGACATGTTATATTTCACGTCTCAGTTCCACACAAGTGGAAAAAAAAAGACCAAGAGCTAACTCTGGGATGAGGGGACAAACCTGTGAAACATAACATCCATCCAGGGAAGTGACAAAAACTGGATGTGGTGAGCCTCCTGCTTTGCCCACTGCTCAGTCACACCACAGCAGTGACACAGAGGAAAGAGCAGAAAATTTTTTTTTTTTAAAAAAAAAGCCATGATCCCTGGCCAGAGTGCTCCTCTCATCCTCCCTCAGGCTAGTTTTACATGTCTGGGGTGGGACCCAGCACTTGTACGGCATTGGAACACGGAACACAACCCACTCCAGCCCGAGCACAACACACCCACGGGACTGCCTGTGGTCCTGCTGGTTCCTCCACCTGTCAGCACAGAGAATTTAGAGAATAAAAGGGTTTCTTGAGCCTTTCACCAGTGCTTACTCCAGCAGTGTCTCTGTACACCCTGCACAGGCTGGGAGCTCCTTTCAAACCCTCGACATGTAGGTGGCTGGATGAGAAGCAATTTCCCCAGAGGAATGAGTGAAGCCACGTATTTCAGGTTGAATCTCACGCCTGCCTGTCTCCCACCCACACAGCCACACGGCTGTAATTTCTCTCACACACACATTTATCTGCTCAGCCAAGCCTGGACATCACCTGGGGATTGATCTGACGGAGCGACACGACCTGCACCCACAATGAGGGAATGTGGGAGGAATGCAGACCCTGTTCAGCTATTTCTGTGGGAAGGCAAAGGGCTGAGGCAGGAGCACAGCCTGGACCAGCCCTGGGCTGGGCTGCTTCTGCAGTCAGATGTCTGGGATGGGGGCAGATCATGCTTCCCCATCCCAGATATCCAACTTCTGATACCAGAACTGGAGATGCAGATATCATGTGTCAGTCAGAGCTCAGTACAGAGCTGGATTTTCATGGAAATCTGATGGGTTTCCCCCAGTGCTGTTTCAAAATGAAAGCAACCCCCAAGGCCACCAGTCCTGCCCTTCCAATCACAGAATCGCAGAATGGTTTGGGTTGGGAGGGACCTTAAAGCTCATCTGACTCCACAGGCTGGGACATCCCACTAGACCAGGTCTTCACACTGAAAGAGATCAGATGTAGATGGAATACTGGGGAGAAATTCTTCCCTGGGTGGGTGATGAGGGACAGGAACAGGCTGCCCAGAGAAGCTGTGGCTGCCCTATCCTTGGAAGTGTTCAAGGCCAGGTTGGACGGGGCTTGGAGCGGCCTGGTCTAGTGGAAGGTGTCCCTGCCCATGACAGGGCAGGTAGGGTGGGACCAGATGACCTTGAAAGGTCCCTCCCAACCCAAACCATTCCATGATTCTATGATTCAGTGCACAGCACTTGTGCAGTTCATAAAGTACCATGGCTACAGTAACCCAAAAAAAGAATACAAAACCCTTTAAATAGCATAATTGACTTCCTGGGAATTACAGCAGTGGAAGCCTCAGTCCTTGAGGTTTCAGAGGGCTGGGAAGGAGAGAACTTTCCATGAATGAAGACCTTTTCAAAGTGAAGCAAACAGGGCTGAGTACTACCTGTGTGCTGTTCTCATCCCCCTGAGCATGGACGGTGTAGGAACGAGCCCCGTTCTTCAAGGTCTCGGTGGCAATGCGCACTTCCACCCCTGGGAGCGGGGTGCCCACGGAACCTATAGAGGGAAACAAGGTGGGAACAGTGGACAGCCTCTGGGAAATCACAAAATCAAGGATGCAAAAGAGCAGCTGCTCGTCTATCAATGGCATCTGCAGACTGTGCTGGCACTAAAGAACTTCCTAGCAGGGGGTTACCCTTCAGGAAGGCTTCGATCACGTCGTGTGTCTGCATGCAAATGTCACGACGGTGCAATATGCTGTTGTTCGCTGAGCAGGCAGTGCTGGAAATGCCTCAGAAAACAAATGTGTCTCCAGCCCTGAACAGTCTCTCTTGGCCAGTCTTTGAAGACTTCAGCACAGCTTCGTAGCTCAGTAATGAAGCTGTTTCTCTTCTTTTTTTTTTTTTTTTTTAAAGCACTATGAAACCTACACAAAGCTGTGAAAAGAAAGAGCACAGTGATTACTCCAGTGGCTCCTCTACAGTCTGAGCCTGACAGGGGAGGCAAAGGCTTAACAGTGTGAGAATTGCAAGGGATTATCTCAGTTTTAGGAGACATCAATACACTGTATAGAAAACATCAGAGGAGAAAAGCAAGGATCAAAACCACACCATTCGTCCACAGGTTTCAATTTTCAAAGCCAGGGAAGCTGACACAGTGTCAGCTATTGAACTCCAAGGTGGGTCTGTGACCAACCTACAGCATTCCCACCCCCTAGTTTAGTGCTTGCTCTTCCTGGGGAGCACCTGAAAGCTCAGCAGAAAGGGCAGCTTTGTTCCTGTGACCTTTCTGATGGGCTCAGCAGCAACCAGGACCCGTGGGCATCTGCTGGCTCAGCAGGGCTCGCTCGGCATCTCAGTGGTACGTAACAGTTCTTGTGGCATAATGAGGCCTGTGACCTTCATCCCCTGTGAGCAGGGAGAGGGACAACAGCTCAAAGCAACCTCTGGCTCACGAGGACTGGACAGGTCTGAGCTTCAATTCAAGAAGGACTTTTCACAAGGGCATGGAGTGACAGGAAAAGGGGGAATGGCCTTAAGCTGAAGTAGGGCAGGGTTAGATGGGATCTTAGGAAGAAATTCTACCCTGTCAGGGTGGTGAGGCCCTGGCACAGGTTGCCCAGAGAAGCTGTGGCTGCCCCATCCCTGGAAGTGTCCAAGGCCAGGTTGGACAGGACTTGAGCAACCTGGTGTAGTGGAAGGTGTCCCTGCCCATGATTCTATAAACTGGTAAGTGCGCTTTGTATTTGAAGAGATGATCAATTTTTTCCCCCTGAACAGCCTCCAGTTGGTGCTTTCCAGGTCTGCCAGGATCAGCTTCACCTTGGAAAGTCCCTACAGCAGGATGTGCAGGACCTGGAGCTCAGTGCTGTCTTCCCCTTGTCACCTTTATTTCAGGCATTTGGGTTCAAGTGACACTTTCCCTATCCTGGTCTCATTCTCCTCTTCAAGCCCTGGAGATCTGCTATCCGTGACATCATGATTTTGTTTGCTACATTGGTCAGTTGCCATGGAAATAGATATGTCGTCGTAGCCCAGATTTATGGCATCCCTGCAGGATGAGCCAAGAGCAGATGGGCTATGAGGGAGTGAGATTTTATTGCAGTGAAACTACCCGAACAATTAGCAAATCTGGCAAGAAATAAACAGAAAGCGACGTGGCAGCTCTGTGATCCGTGTCTGCTCTGCTCAGAATTGCCTCCGGCATTCAGGTCAGCCAACACACAGCCAGGTCCTTCCTTCTCTCACCACTAGCATTGCGTGGGCTGCTCCCATCTCCTGACCAGACACTGCCAAAAGCCTGAGACAGAGGGTTGCAGCAGGGTGAAGAGGGAGCCATGAGCCAGAAGTGCCCTGAGGTGCCATGTCGAGGTATTTATGGAATCAGAGAATCACAGAATATTTGAGTTGGAAGGGGTCCACAAGGATCATCAAGTCCAACTCCTGGCTCTGCACAGGCCAGCCCCAAAAATCACACCATATGTATTTTAAACCTGCTACGAGAGACTCCAAGAGGCCTCAAAGCAGACAACAAGTCATGGAAAACACGATCAGTGTTGTGTGGAAGCTTGCTGAAGCCGCCTTCCAGACTTCCATGGGAACAATTTCTCCAGGGTGAAAAATGCCTTGCGTGAACAGACTTCTACCTGCTCACAAAACGTGGCACCTGACAGTGAGCAGATACCACAAAGTCAGTCCTGGAAAGCTCATGGAGGGAGCATAAACCAGAGAAGGAAGTGCCATGGGCCCTCACAGACTTGGAATTTTTCAAATCAAGATCAGCTGGACACCTTCCTTGGAAGATCCTTCTTCCCCGGATGCAAGCTGCTGACTTCAGCATGGAAATGTCACGGATCATAGGCAGCAGGACTCAAGGATTAGTGCCCACTTCTAGTCGCAGTCTTTGAGAAGGAAACACCAAAGCTCAGCACAGTGCTGGCAAATCTAAGCCACGGAGAAGTGATGTGTTCCCCACACAGTGTTTCAGATCACAGTTACAAATACAGCTTTACCAATTTGTATCCTACTTGGCTAAAGCAAAAGTCTACACGTAAAACAAGTCCCTGGTGGAGAGCTGCTTCCTTATATTGGGTCTGGAAAAGGTTTTCTGGTATTTAGGAAAAATGACATACTTGGAATTCAACATCTGTAAAGGCTGAAAAGCTCATATCATTGATTAAAACTACACAAACCTGACAGTACTAATAAAATTCGTGCGAAAACAATGACTAGAGCTTCCCAGGCCCACCCACCACATCAAAATACACACTGTGCCAACTCCAACGGGTCAAGAGAAGGTTGGGCCCATTCCCAAAGGAACGACACCGGATGTCCTGGCTTCAGCAAGACCACAATCAGTGGTGATCAGCAGGGTGTCAACACTTAGCACTGGCTTCCTTTTGTCCCCAGACATAATCCTGAGTGGAAACTGGGGAGAAATCCCTGCTCCTTCCCCTCATGCTCCCTCCAGTTCCCTCCAATTTGCAGGCTCCTGACTGTTAGGAGCTGCTGGCACCACGCCCAAGGTGTCGGCACAGGCGGCACCAGCCGGGCTGCAGGCAGGAAGGAGTGACACTATTATTCTTTCACCAGTTCTCCTCTGTTTAAAAAAGTTGTCAGCTCTTCCCAGATAAATTTAATTGGCCCCGCGGTCTGTGTCCTTCGGTATCTGGGTACCTCGGTGCTGTTATGTGCCGCGGTGTCCTGGGAGAATTGAAACAGGCCAACGATAAGGCACTCAACGATCTCACTGTCAACAATACACGGAGTCCCCGCTGTAGGAGCTATTAGCTGCCTCTGATCTAAACCTCCAATTAAAGCGGTGATTAGGCCCAGTGAGGCATTCTCTGGCCATGAATTATTCATCTCCCTTCACAGTAACAGCACCAGGGGGGAT
This sequence comes from Empidonax traillii, assembly GCF_003031625.1. Lineage (NCBI taxonomy): Eukaryota > Metazoa > Chordata > Aves > Passeriformes > Tyrannidae > Empidonax > Empidonax traillii. The sequence continues at coordinate 2,107,287 of NW_020955216.1, forward strand.
TAGAATGAGAGCTGGTGAAAACAGAGGCATTTTAAGCAGGGTTTTAACCATATACAAGCAAACATTTATCTTTCAAATCTTTCATCTTTGTTTCTTCTGAAAATTAAAGCCCTCACATTCTCCTCCATGCCCCTTCGGACCTGTGCTGTGGGTGGAGAGAAGTGCCATGCTGCTGGTGACACCAATGGGGACAAGGGCAGGATGAGCAGGGTCTGAGGACTCGACCTTTCCCCAGACACACCAAGCCGGTGGAAGTGGGCAAGGGAAGCCCCAGGACCTCTCTTCAGAGGCTCAAGAATCATAGAATGGTTTGGGCTGGAAGGGATCTTAGAGATCATCTGATTTCACTCCCTGCCATGAGCAGGAACATCTTCCACTAAAACAGGTTGCTCCAAGTCTTGTCCAACCTGGCCTTGAACAGTTCCAGGGATGGGGCAGCCACAGCTTCTCTGGGCAGCCTGTGCCAGGGCCTCAACACCCTCACAGGGAAGAAATTTTTCCCAATATCTAATCTAAACCTACTCTCCTTCAGTTTGAAGCCATTCCTCCTTGTCCTGTCACTCCAGAGCCTTGTAAATAGTCTCTCTCCATGTTTCTTGCATGCTCCCTACAGGCACTGGAAGGCCGCAATTAGGTCAAGCCAAAGCTTCTGTTCTCCAGGCTGAACAATCCCAATTCTCTCAGCCTTTCCTCATAGGAGAGATGCACCATCCTTCTAATTATCTTGGTGGCCTCCTCTGGACTCTCTCCAACAGGTCAAAGCAGTAGAGAAGGGCATGTGCTGCTTCCACTCCAGGAGAAATCCTCTGGCAAATGTCCCCTGTTCCCAGCCCATCATCACATTTGACTTGGATGCTCTGTGGTACATGGTGACCTCCCAGCCCAGCCTCTAACAGGGCACTAGATCAAAAGCTTTTTCACAGCTCCAGTAAATTATGCCTCAGTTTCACCCATCTGCTTCCCAGCTGACACTGCCTGAAATAAATTAATCAAGCCTATTCAATTATAGCCTCCTCTCCGTACAGTCTCTCGCTGATCCACACCTTTATGAGATGCTTCTTTTTCCTCTTGGGGCCACAGGAGCCCCTGGATGGGGCTGAAGTGACAGTCCCCAGCTCCTCTGCTCTGGCTGCATGAGAGGATTTAACCCCAGGTCCCCTGCAGACCCCAACATCCTCAGGGATGATGCCTCAGAGCATGGCCATCCAGCTCTGGGGCAGGAGCTGCCCGTCTGGGTGCCAGCTTCTGTCTCACTATGTTACTTGCAGTCTTATTTTCTAGTTTCCTGGGAAATACCTAGAGGCTCCACTCATTTCTCTTCCTGAAGATCAATAAAAAGCAAATATAACCAGGCCATAGGGACACCGGAATGATCTCTGCACTCTCACCCTGCAGTGTGGGGCTCACAGTTTGAGCTAATGCAGGTGGGAATCTTGTTTCCCTGCCTGCTTCCCTTTTCTGCCAGCAGGGATGGGGCTTCTGGAGGGAGGGAAAAGTGCCTGAGGTGGAGTAGGGGAATGAGAGTTACTCTGCAAAAGTAAAACAGAGTTTGTATTTCAAGCTGTTCTCAGGTTGAGGAGTCAGTGAGGGGGAGTTGTGGCTTCCCCTTTCCCTGTGTGAATCCTGCATCCCATGGGATTGAGGTGCTGTGGGAAAGCTGTGACACCCAGGACAGCCCCCCAGATCCCCCAAAAGGCTGTATATGGTGCCATGTCTGCACAGACAGTGTGTGGGGAGGCAGGTGGCACAGGGTGGGTGCTCAGCACACAGATGGCCATGCTCCAACCAAGGGAGGGTGGGGGCATTTTATATTTGTAATGTTCAGATCAATTTATTTCTAGGTTACACGAAGTACAGATATCAAGAGGAGTCACAAAGTGTAGCTAAGAGAAGGAGGGGAGGACAAGGAGAGAACAGGACCAGAGAGTACACCGAGGTGTGACAATTTCTAATTCCTGAAGAGGCAAGAAACAGGCTCTAAAATAGGAGTGAGCAGACATCCTATTTTAAGTGTTCAGCACTGATGGATTGGACAAGCACTGCTGTGTGGAGAATCCTGTGTGACACCACACAGAAACACAGCTCCAGGGAGCGGGAGCTGAAGAAACAGTCCCAGTGCTTCAATTCACTACGATTTTGGAAGTAATACAGTATCAATATGGACTCTGCCAGCCTGGCTGCTCAGGCCAGTGGGCACTGCTGTAAGGTCTACACCACATAGCTTTGATCCCAAGGAACAACCAGCCACTACCCACACATCCATGTCCTGGCTTCCCAAAGTCAATTCCCCTACCAGCATCCCCGTAGCCTGCTCCTCACTCATGTATATACTCTGTGCAGAGCAAACCCACAACCACTTCCCAGCACACACCTCTGAACAGTGAGTGGGCACCCTCTGGAGACTCCTACCTGGGACACGGACTCCATGCAAAGGGTTAGAAAGTGCCATCCCAATCTCAGTCATCCCATACCTCTCCAGCAAGGTGTGCCCAGTGATGCTCTTCCACTTCTCCAGGACAGGCACGGGCAGAGCTGCTGAGCCTGACACCATTAACCTGCACAGGGAAAGCCCAGGTAAGAGAGTATCCAAGATTACCTTTTCTCCAGGGAATTTGCAGCCTAACAGGGTCACATAAAGTCTGCCTTAAGACAGAAACACCAAAAGGCTTTTAACCAGTATCAAAGATGTTCCTCACACATTCTGTCTGATATGGGGTTTCAGTTAAGACAGGACAGTTCCCTAAAAGAGATCCTGGAGTACAAGCTTGGGCTGCAGGACAAAGTCCTCAGCCATGTGTTACACAGGGTGACACAGATAACAAGCCCCTTCTGGCTTTACCATGCAAGAGTGGCTCATAATTAAATAATGTCACCCTTGTTCCTGTCAAAGAGACGCTAAGGCACAACACAGCACTGAAAGAGCTGGTGCTGAAAGGAAAACCTGGAGGATCCATGGTGGGGACAGCCAGGCACCAGCATCCCCTGCCCACAGGGCCATTGCTCTCTCACCTGATGTTCTCCTGGCAAAAGGCCCGCACAAAATCCTGGACTTGTGGCTGGGAGAAATGCTCGTCATAATACTCCATCAACTTGGCATAGATGGTGGGCACTGCCATGAAGACACTGACACGGGGAGCTTCAGAGCTCAGCAGCTTCTTCCAAACCTAGAAAGGAAGGGAACATACACGGATAAAAATGCATCTCTGCTATCTAAGACTTCTGGGAAGCACAAACAGCTGGAAGCCTGTTGTGTGCACCTCATCCATGTCCAGAACAACTTCCCAACCTTCATCATGCCCTTATTGCCCAAAGCACAATGTTCATCTCTTATCTCATCAGTGGATCACCCACCCACTGTCACACTCACAAGATGATGGGAATGGCATTTTTTAGTGCTGCCATGTTACAGCCAAGAATTTGCTCTTGAAGACAAAAGCTTGTGGCAGAACCAGTTAATTCCCTTATCGTGTACAGTTCTCCAAAGGCTACACAAAGCCACCAGCTTTCCAAAGCATGGGAGCTCTTCTTTGGAAAGACACTAAGCCACATCTGAAGAACACAATACACAGGTAGGAGCTGATGGACTCAAACTTCTGAGGGAGAAAAGCTTTGAAGACAGATGGCAGAGTCTGGAAGAGGAAGATCACACACTGGAACTGGGAGTGAGACTCTACGAAAATAGTCTTTTGCTGCTGAGTGGGTGCAGAGAGACATGTCCTCAGCGAGCTCAGAGAAGCCACCAGAATCCACAGGTAAACCAGAGGTAGCAGGAGAAAGCAGTTGGCCAGGAGGGCCAGTACACCAATGACACTCTTCCTGAGAGGAACGGTCGTAGAATCAGTAAGGTTAAAAAAGACCCCTTAGATCATTGAGTCCAACTGTTAACCCAGCACCACCATGTTCACCACTAAACCAGGTCCCTATGGGACAGATATTCTTCAGCTGCAACTCCTGCTAACCTGTGGGAACTATTAATGGGGGCAAATTCTTGCAGCCAGCTCTGCCGGGATGTGGATGAAGACCCTCTCTGGGATGAGCAGCCCATGGGAGCAGTTAACAAGGCACAGGAGCCACAAATAACCACAGTTGGGCCCACTCCTTCCACACCTTGCCACTTGTTCCCCTAGGTGAGCTCTTCCCAAGACAGGAGTGATCCAAAGCCATCAATAAATCAGAGGCTCCACTGACAGCCGCCTCCTTCCCCTCGCTCCAGTCCCTGCCCCGCCGGTGACAAATGTATTTCCTAACAGCTCCTGACAGGGCGCTGCCTCCGCTCCTGCCTGCGCACGCTCAGCTGCACACGGGCGCCTGCGAAAACCCCGGCAAGGCAGGCATTGATTGAAGGTGAACCAGTGATTCTCCTTCATGCTGTCACTCTGCCCCTTCCCTTCAGTCCTGCTCACTCAGGCTCCATTTCATTACTTTCTACTTGGCTGCATCAGTGCCGCCTCTCTCCACGTCTCGCACTCCACTGCTCCAGAACAATCAGCTCCTAAAAAAAAAACCACCACCACCACGGTGTTATTCAATAGAGCAGGACACATCCACAAAGGCACTGTCCCATCCAACAGGAGGAAGTTCGTGCTGCCTCCCAGCCCAGAGATGCGATGGGGAGGGAGGAATGCATAAAGTGGAAATCCCCTGGACACCTCGGGAAGTGGGACACGAGTGCTGCCAGATCCCCTGGGCATCAAGGAAAACAGAGCTGGAATGTGACTTCCTGGACTGATGGGTGATATGTTCAGAGAGGGAATATTTCACTCCCTGCAGAAACCCCACCTACCAGCATGACCCCCCAAACCCAAATATTGCAAAATTGCATTTTGAAGGATCTAATCCCTGTCATACTTCTCCTAGCCTCTTTTTCTCTTCAACCTCCCAATATCTTTCCCATTCAAGGCAGCAGGATAGAGAAGGGCTGCCATCTCCAAAGCCAGGGCTGAATGGGCCTGCTCTCCTCAGCCTGGTGTTCCCGAGAGCCATTGCTGTGGGCAGGAGAGACGTGATGGCAAGCAGAGATCAGGACTGTGTTGAAGAGATCGAAGGGAGACAGATGCTCAGGATTGTTCAATCCTTGCTGGGTGATTTTTTTTGTCTTCCCGAGTCCTGAGCAGCTGCAGGGAACACAGGAGATTTCCAGTCTGGCCATGCAGCAGAGTTATTTTTATATGATTCTGGATTTGAAAAAAAACAACACTATCACTCTAAACAGAGCAAGTTTCTCTTGCACCCAGAATTCCCTGTCCTGCTATGCCTGCTGAACTCCTGCCCTAGATAAAATCCTTCTCCTGCCACTCCAGCCACGGGAGCAGCTTTTTCCATGTCAGTCTGACTCGCCCCAGCAACAGCCCCTTCCTAAGGATAAGCAGCTGCCTTTGGATTTGTGCCACCAGCTGCCGGGGTGATCTGCTGACAGCCAAACTCCCCACCTGCTCTGCTCCTGCTCAGCCAAATCTGGATCCTTCCCATGTGTTTAACAGGACTAAGCCCCGAGCCGTGGTACAAAGCTGGCAGCTCCAAACACTCTGCAGAGCCCGAGCTGGCCGGAGGGCTCGTCACTGCCCAGCCAGCTGGAACAGCTATTCCTGGGTTATAACTCTAACTTCATGCTCTGAGAGAAGGATCTGGGAAAGCCTCGTTACCTGGGACTAATCAATCAATCCCGGGGCTTGGACAGGCTTGTAGCAAGAGGCCACTTTGTCCTTCCAGCACCCGGCATCCTCCGACAGCATCAGGCTTGGAGCAGCGCAATCCATCTCCCCCTCTGTTCTCCCACGTGTCACCGACACCACATCAATTCCCTGTGGAAAGGATATTGGCAGCCCATCATTCCATTTTATTTTGCTCACCTGACACCTCAGGCCTCCAAATGCTTTTAAAAAGCCCTGGATTCAGGAGGCAAACGAGGCACTTTGTGCCAGGGCTGCTGGGCTCTGCACCGAGGGAAGCAGCAGCCTTCCAATGGAATATGCTCAGGAGATGGATCAAGATTCCTTTTAAGATAACCAAGGGCTAGAAACAAAGACTTTCTCATTGCAAGAAGCAAGAGTGGGAACAGCTTCCCTTCAGGAATAACAATAGTGAATGCTTACAGGACAGGACTGCTTGTGCCAGCAGAGAAATGGGAAACCTAATGTTCCCAAGAGCCTTCCTGTCAGCATGACATTCCTGATTTTCCCTCCCTCCCACTGCTCAAAAGCATATCATGGTCTGGCCAGTGGGATTCTGCCATCATTACATGGAAAAAAAAAGGAGAAAATGACACCAGTGAGTACAAACCAACCACAGCGAGACACAGCTGGAAGATTTTTCCCACATATTTTTCCCAGTGTGCAGATGGTGAATGAGGGTGAAGGAACATATGAGCTGCTCCAAAGGATGGTCATTCCATAGAGTAACCTTCCCAACCAGCCCCCAGGCCCACTAAGATCACCTGAAGGAAGAGATGTGAGCACAGAGGAGAAAAGGCAATCATTATTTCCTTTTACAGAGGGAGACCTGCAAAGACATGAACTCGACAGAAACAACAAACCCACCAACACCTGGGCATCTTCTCATGAAAAAAAAAGAAGGTGGAAAAATCATATGTATCCTAAATAATGTAAGATTTTCCCTGACACAAGATTCCCAAAATTAGAGGAACTGTGAGCTGAAAAGGAAGCAAATACCAGCATGGATTTTTCCATCAGCCCACAAATGGATAATGTGCTGTTGCCTCTATTGACAGACACAACAGCGCCTCTCTCCTATAAAATTATTGTACCATTTTCAGTTGTTATTGAATTTTTTCAACCTTTTCAAAAGTAACAATCCCCCTAATGCAAGGTTAACTCATCCCTTTACTTCCTTTTGCTTGGGGAAATGGGTCTGTGTTTTGCATCGACCACTGCCATGTGGGAAGCACCGGCAAGGAAAAGGGCTGCTGGTGTTTTTCAGAGTGTCTGTGAGAGCAACAGGCACAACACGGCTGTAGCCAAAGCAGCTGCTCATTTAGGAAGACCCTGTGCCAAACACTGAGGGTGGGAAGCTCCTGTAACTCAACAGCAGCAGCAATGGGACGGCAGGACCACGCTCACAAATCCGACTGCAATTTATCCCCAAAAAGCACACGGGCATGACACAAGATGAGAGAGCACCAAGGGGAAGCTCTGTTCACACCCAAGGACTGAGCAGCCAACACTTCACGAGCAATATGCAGGAAGAGAGAAACACTCTTCTCTTCAAAGGGAAATTGGGTCCTCAGTGGCTTCATCTCATGTTTGTTATAACCCCAAACTGTTCACGCTCTGCGTGACTCTGGTTTTAATCATTTATTCATCAGCGCAGTTTGATGGCCCCTCTGCATTCCAGGCTGAAGCTTTTAAACCCTTCCTATGCTGGAGGCATACAGAAAGGAGCAAGTGCTTTCCCTGGGACCTGGAAATATAAGTAAATATGACAGGCTCTGGTTCCATTTTTTGTATTTCCACACACACATCAAAAGCCATTACTTGGGAACAGATGCTGAGGACAGACGGCAGATCTGGGGAGATGGGAAGAAAACCTCTAACTTTTTAAAGCCAGGTCTGTGAGAAGTGATCAAACATAATCCATTCGCTAGTGACCTGCTCCTCCCTCCACCGACTCCTCTTTGAGTCTGAAATAAAATTACTCCTCTGAAGCCTCCCATTAATGGATGAAAAGACTTCCAGCCTTTCTCCAGCTGAAATTGGATAGGAGCCACCATCCCCAGCACGCTTGGTTATTGGAGCTCAGAATCCTCTGCTTGGATTTGCTTTTCTTTTAAAAATAAACTAAAAGAGCTGCCCAGATTGATGTTTGCAGAAGTGACAGATCCAGGGGAGAGGCTCAGTGTGGTACACGCTTCTCCTTCCCAGAGGCAACCACGGCTGCCAAGCCCTGGATCTCCCCATGCAGCCCAGCCAAGGTATAAAGAATCAGCTCAGCCTGGCTTGCACAGATAACAGCAGAGCCAAGGATAAAGTTTGCTCCCAGACGTAGCACAGGCTCTCCTGGCCTTTGGGAAGTCAGGGCTGTGACCACACACGACGCAGCAGCAACCCCGGAGCGACATCTCACACACAACCTCAACGAGTGCCAGGTCTGTGGCTCCCTCCCACCACCAGGAAAAGGTGCCACTGGTGACAGCACACCTACAGCACGTCAGGGCAAGCTTGTCCCAAATCACACACCTCCTCTGGGCACTCAGCAGTCCTAGTTACCTAGAAAGAAGGGTCTAAATAAGATAATTCTGATGGCTTTGCATGCAACATTGCAAAACAGGGTATGGTTTTTAGAGGGTTTGATCCTTGGAGGCACCTTAAGTCACACACAGAGTGAGGCTGGCACCAAAACAGCAGCTCTTTGCAACTGTAGGGCAGTAAATCTGCATCTTGGCATATTTATCATGGAAGGGGTTGCAGGGCACAGCCAGGGCTGTCACTGCACAGGCAGCACATCACAGCTTGAAACCTGCCCGGCAGAGCTGAGCGGGCAGCACACGCCACAACTGGGTCACCGGAGTGGAGATTTCCATAAGCTTCTCCCATCACTCATCAGAGTAAGCTTTTTCCTTCAGGTTTTTGAATACTTTTATTTCCCACTCTGCACAAAAGACTGGAAGACCTCCTGGGATCTGATCTTGTGTTTATCAATGCAAAGCTGACAAGGAGCCTCTTGCTATTAGAACATCTTTCCCTTAAGGCAAGACCAGGGCTGGTCCAAAGCAAAGACAAGATGTTGCTGTTGTTCAAACTCCAAATGGATCCTCTTAGACCAAAAGCCTCAGCAGAGGATCCTGCAAAGCAGAGACTGACCTCATGATTTGCTCCAAAATGCTCCTATCTATAGGGTACCTGGCACAGCCAAGTCCTGGTCTGGAATCGGGACATCAACGTGTGACTGTCACAGCAAGAGCAGCTGCATGGAGGGTACACGGCTTCTCCTGGCTCCGTCTCTCTAGACTCACTGACATTTCCATGGAGCACACAGGGTGTGCTCAGCCTCAGCAGCCTGAACTGCTGCAGGGAGGGAGCTGGAAGGAGGGAGCCCCTGGGAATGGATGCTCTAGATAGTGGTCGGTGCAAGCCCAGAGGCCTCCAAAAAGCACTCGGTCACAGGCTTTCTCTGCTGCTCAGTAGGAGAAGGCTCACCTTGCAGTCCTCCCTTAGTGGAGGCATTAATCTCTTCTCCTCTGGCCACCAGACTGCACAAAAATACCATCTTTTAAATGTCTCCTCCTGCACAAGAAAAAAACTGGCACCTGGGATAGGGTCAACAACAGCTGAGGAATGCAAACAAGAACAGCACAGCTGGAGAAGTAAACTCAGCTTGGAAGCAGGTTATGGTGGGAGGATCACATAGGGATGCTGAGGCTGCAGCTTGCTCTGGCTCCAGAGGAGGTTTCTGCCCTCCCAGTTCTCACCCTTGAAAAACACTAAAATAATTATATCACAGCCAGCTGTGCCCCACACAGCTGCTGGGAGAACACACTGCCAGGCTCACTGATGTTCTCCTGCCTGCTCCATGCCACAGCAGTGCTGAAAACTCCCTCTCGACCATCCCTGCCATTCCTGATCCCAGAAGCACAGACAGGCACAGTGGATGCTGCTCCCACGGCCCCCAGGCAGAGAAGGGCTCCCTGTGAAGATACTCCATCCCGAGGAGTACAAGCACCAGAGGACTTTGCATGTCACGTACAAGTCGACTAATTCTGAAAACTAAGGGTCCATTTATAAACCCTTTATTAATAAATGATTAATAGATGCAGCCATATTTTTTAATAACTTGCAATAAAAAGATGCTAGGAAAAGCTTAAGCAAGACAGTCTTAACAGATGGTGCTATAAAGTGAATTATAACATGTACAGTAGCTGGTGCAGAGTAATGGATGTCCTCATTTAATAAAAAGAATCTGATTTTATGCAGCAACTTTCATGCTTGAGGCACCTCAGTACAATTTAACGAGTCCTCGTGGCCTCAGCAGTAGCTGTGTGCAGCCACAGATATCAGATGCTGGTTTAGTGAGAGAGAGGATGTTGGTCAGGACACTAGGGCTACTCCACAGTCCTGATTTTTAACCTTTTCTTGGCCAGCTTCCAAAAACAGACGGAAAGGTCTGAAAGCTGCCACCTCCTAACACTGCACCACAGGGAACGACAAGCAAGCCTTGGTCTGGGGTTGGAACTGTCTTCTCAGGGGAAAAAAAAAAAAAAAAGGAAAAAAAAAAAAAAAGAGCATTATTCCCACCACCAAACCCAGACTGCCATCTGTATCCACGACTATAAGGCACGCCGCAAATTATGTAATTTAATAAACACTGTAATAATAAAGTATTTATTTTGTATAATGAAGTGTTAGTGATTAGAAACCAAACACACATCGGGCGTGCTGCTGCGGTTTCTCTTGAACCTTTGCCAGTATCACTCAAGGCTAAATATGTCTGCAGCAGGTTGAGAGTAAGTTCCTCGCCTTGTTTTGATCAGCCTGTCAAGTGTTTTAGCTGCCAGTCGAGTTTCTTTATATCACACTATAATTGGCTGCTTTCTCAAGGTGCAGTGAAGGAAAAAAAGCACACAGCAAAACTTGGGCTCCTTTGGCAAAATCCTCCACTGCTGCTTTGCTGAAAGCTGATTTCAGTAGCAAAGGGCATTTTGTAAACAGCTGGTGAAAATAGAGTGGAACTGAAAGGCAGCTTGCATTAAACTCCACAAGAAAGCCTTATTTACCCTCCTGTGCTTGCTTTGTAGTGTCGATCAAACCACTTGCAGCTCCCAGGGGAGGCCCTCGGAAAAATAAAGGGAATACAAAAAATAGAACAGCAAATGACGTCCTTCAGAGCCCCAGTGCACCTGAGAGGCCCCAGAACAGCACCCCGACCTCCCTGCCCAAGTTCAAGCTCCAGGGTCAAGCAGCCGCCTCCGGCGCTGTCCCCGCATGCCCTTGGACACGTCTGGGGAGAGCTTGGATCAGGGAAGGCAGGAGAGGTGTCCCGCTCCCCCATCCTGAACCCATCCCTCAATGTCAGCTCATTGATTTGCAGATGTCGGGAGAGAGCAGAGAAAAACATCAGGGGACGAGGGACCATCAATCACCGGTGGCACAGGACGTGGAGCAACGCGCCCTCCAGAGGCTTTGCTTCCAGGATCCCGGCACCGGCTCTGCCTCCCAGCACTGGCCACACTCCCAGCTACAGCACACTCGTGCTGCACCCCAAGCTTTTGGGGTCACACCCTCAGGTCAGGGGAGGACAATTTGGCAGCGACCAGAGGAAAGAGCACTGGTTACAGCTGCCAAGGGACCTCCCTGCCACCTTCTACTGCAGCATCCTACCAATTTAGTCTCAAAATTCAAGTGCAGAGCTGCCCCTCTGGGATTCTGGAGCTATTCCACCCCAAAGGATCTGTGTTAAGGTATCAAAGCCATCTTAACATAAGAAAGGAAGTGCCCATTTTCTTTGGTTGCTTCTCTGAGAAGCAGAAATAAGCACTGAAGAAGTCCCCCGGTCCTGCCATCACTCAGATCGGAGCCAGAGCCAGAGCTCACCCTCCCCTGGCAGCAGCACTGCCAGAGGCTTCCAGGTGTATCCAACAACTGTGCACTTTGTCCTTCCAGTGTGACAAGGATATGGACAAACACAAACAGGTAAAGCAGTCTGTTTAGTTACACAGCACAGGTTTGACAGGCTCCTTTCACTTTCCCAGGGAATTCTGCAGTGACATCACACATTTCCCTTCTGCTACAAGAAGGCAGCAGCACCTGAAAACCCAGTTATCCCTTAACAGTGACATTGCAGACACCACCCACAACACTGGGAAATGTGGATGAACGGTGCTGGACCCCAGGAGCTGGGAACTGTAGAACCTGTTCCACCTTCCTGCTGCTTGTCCTATTTCTAGTCCCTTTTCTTCTTCTCTTTACATCATTTAACTTCCACTGCTGCACAGAACAAAGGAGAAGCAGAACACTGGGACTGGTGTTTCCTGGCTCAGCTACAAAAAAAAAACCCATAAATGCATCATTCAGGTAAGGTTTCCCTCCTGCCACCTTTCCTAAAAGCTGCAAGAAGGTCTGGATTTGCAAACTCTCTCTCATATCCCTGAGTCCAAACCACAGCTCTGTTAACACTTGTTTCTCCAGAGAGGAAGAGTAGTGCTTTCATGCAAGTGAGGAGAACCAGTATTTCTCTTACCTGAGCTGCAAGAAATTCTGAAGGCTGTGTTTCATCATGTAATCTCATACAAAATACTAGGGATATAAGATTGGAAGGGGGGCTGCCCAGGGAATCACCATCCCTGCAGGTGTTCAAGAAACAACTGGACATGGCATTCAGTGTTCTGGTCCAGCTGACAAGGTGGTGATTGGTCACAGGTTGGACTCAATCTTGGAGATTTTTTCCAGCCTGAATAATTCTGTGATTCTGTGAAATGCAAGGTATCAAAAAAGCCAAAAAGCAGCACAGCTACAAGCGGCACCCAAGAAAAAAATCTGTCATTTCCACCCTTCCTGGCACTAAAAAAAATTAAGAGCCCACCAAGAGAATTTGCACCCAGAGTTAGTGTCTGTGGAAGGGCATACCAGCAGTCAGAGACCCCCAGCCCCACGAGGAGGAGCAGTGTTAAGTATGTCACGCTTAAACAAGCTGCAGCCTCTGGAACAGCATTTACCCCAGACTGAGCGTTGTGAACCACACACAGCCAGTGGCTAAAGAGCCTGGAATTCTTAAAGAACTTATTTCCAGAGTTGCTCTAATTACAATGCATGGGGTCCTGCTGCTGAATTTCAAAGGCAAGGCTCAGTCCCTCCAGGCTCACCATCTGTGCGCTGAATTCCGGGAACATGATGCACGTCGCTCCCACCCACAGAGGACACAGGAGCTTATTGATCACCCCGTGGACATGATGCAAAGGCAGCACGTGCAGAATGACATCCTCCTTCTTCCACTCCCATTTTTCAACCAGCCCTGTGGTCTGCAGAACAAAACAAACAACACAGCATTAGGGCAGGAGGAAAGATTCTCCCAAGGTATCCAAACCCCAAATCCCTGGGCACGGCCAGTGGCAGGAATCACAGACCTGCCTGGGCACAGAATCTCTCCTTTAGGATCAGAACAAGCAAAATTCCCACAAGAGTAGAACAGAAGAGGAACACCTTTTGCATCTTTATATATCAGCAAAGCCCTTCCTTGTTGCTGAGAAATAGTCAACAGTGATTTTAAGCAGAGTCTACAAAAATATCAGCCTGCTGCTACACATGCAGACTTAGCAGCAATGTTAATCAAAAAACTAATTTTCTCAGAATTCTGTTGACTGTTTGGACACTGATGACACCAGGCTTTCAGCACCTGTAAGGAATAAACAGTAGCAGCAGAAAATCACTGATTAACAGAAAGTAGGTTTCATGTTAGTAAAAAATGTTGATGTAACAAGCTTCCAGAAAACTGCTCTGAAGGGATAATTATCTGAATGTATTATCAGGTTTCTGGGTGACCAATGCCCTTCAGAGCCCAGAGCTGGCAACTGGAAAACTTATTTACAGCCACCTAAAAATAAAAAAGCATTTGAACAGCGGAATTTGGTCGTGTCCCTCACAATCCTCTTCCACAGGGCAGGGAGCAGCTTTTAGCCTTTCTGGAGGACAGCACAAAGGATGGGAACTGCTCAGGCCAGCCCCAAATGATCAGCATATTTGTAAGGGAACAGATTCTTTGCCCAATATAGCCAAGCCCTGGCTCTATCCATCAAGGCTTTCATTCCATTCCCAACACCGTGGTATCCGAGCACCCAGAAAAACGTCAGCTCCCAGAGGAATCCCTAAGGCCTACTGTATTCCCTGCCCTTTTTCCCTAATGGCAGGAGTCTAGCAGTTGCGGGCACTGATAACCAAGTGGTGATGTAGTCAGCAGGCTCATTCAAACTTTTAATTCCTTTTGGCTCTGAGAGCTAATGGATTTTTTGCCTTGGGGATACAGAGCTGAATAATGCACAGGCTTCACACAGCACTGGGCTAAGATATATTCCAGTCAGGAGAAAAGATTCTTCCCTAATCACAGTGTAGAGAAGCAAACTGCAAAGAAATCAGTTTTTTTACGACAGGTCTCATCCTTCTGCTTTCCAGGAAAGTAGGGAGGAGAGTCCACCTGCCCTGGGGTGCAGCTGCAGCAACACCACCAGGCCAAGGTTCAGAGCCTCAAACGCTGCTGGGTGTTCACCTTCCAAGTGCTGAGGATTTCTGAGTTACAGCCTCACAGCTCCCTGCAGGAATTTGATAGTGGGAAGGTGTGTTTGCAACCCCAAACCACCTCCAAAATCCAAGACTTTGGAGGGAGAGCAGCACTCACCACAGCCTGCACATTCTCATGGGTGCTGAGGACACCCTTGGGCCGCCCCGTTGTACCGCTGGTGTAGATGATCATGGCTCCTCTGTCTTTCCACGAGGAGCAGGTTGTCAAGGGATCCTCTTCCACAGCTGCATGGCCTGTGGATCCATCGCTACGGGACTTGGGAAGCGGCAGCATTGGGATTCCCAGTTTCTTGGCACTAGGGGCTATTTTCCCCACGTACTCCTCGGCTGCAATAACCAGAGAGCTCTGGGAATCCTGGATCACGTACTCCAGCTCCGGCACGGGGTGTTTCCTGTACAGGGGCACCGCTATGCCCCCGCTCATCCACGAGGCCCACTGGGCCACCACGTACGAGGCATCATTGGGACACAAAAATGAGATCCTTTCTTCCTTCAAGTCCCTGCTGGAGCACTCCAGGACTCTACAGATCTCCTGGGATAAATGCAGGCTCTGGCTGAGCAGGTCCCTGTATGTGTGCTCCCCGTTTTGGTCAATGATGGCGATTTTGTCACCGAAAGCCAAAGCCCTGGTGAAGACAGGGGTGATGTCACTGCTGCAGGTGGCCCAGGCTGTTTGCAGACCCCTGTGGGGACAGCCAGCCCTCTTCCACCCCCATCTGGAACAAGACAGGTCCCGGACAAGGCTCCGGAGGGGCCGGCTCAGCCGGGGGAAGAGTAGGGAGAGCAGCATCCCGCCAGCACCACTTGTTTTGGAGTGATTCTGCAGAAAGCAATTACAGGAGCAGATAAGTACGTGCAGAGATTACCCAGGGGGTTATTCCCACCAAGGAGAAGTGGCAGCCTTCATTTGAATAACATCCACTGTATTATTGATGTCCCCACTTCAAGCTGTCACATCCCCGGCACACTGGGCAGTGCCTGGATGGAACGGGAAGCTGAGACCCTTCCCTGTGCAGCCTCCACATCCCTAAAAACCAGCTAACTTAAATTATGACCTAGTTTCATAGAATCATGGAATGGGCTGGGAGGGATCTTAAAGCTCATCCAGTCCCACCCGTGCCATGGGCAGGGACACCTTCCCCTGCACCAGGTTGTTCCAAGCTCTGTCTAACCTGGCCTTGGACACTTCCAGGGATGGGGCAGCCACAGCTTCTCTGGGAAACCTGTGCCAGGGCCTCAACACCCTCCCAGGGAAGAATTTTTTTCTAATATTTTTCTGAGGTATCCCCTCAGTCCCTTCTAACCCAAACCATTCCATGGTTCCATGAAGAATCCTAACCCCCTCTTCACAGGCTGGAGCGCTGGGAGCTCAGCAGGAAGCAGCACCCTCTCCATAGAGCCCTCAGCCATGGGGAGCAGAGAAGACAGAACACGGTTGTGGCAGGAGAGAGAGGGATTTACTGCACAGAATCCAATTACCACCAAAATATCCCCAGAGAGATTCCATGACAAGAGGAAACAGCCAAAGGATGACAAGTCCTCACTCTCTGAGAGTGTCCGTGACACTTCCTTGGCACCAGCAATCACAACTTGATTTCCTACAATTTTTTTGATAAATGCCTATTAGTGGAGCAGCTCAGCTAAAACAGCCTCCCAGCTCAGCTCCCCACTGTGGGGAGGAGCTGAAATAAAAGGGATCCAGGCTGGCAGCTCCCCAGGGAATTGCTGAGCAGGGCTTTACCCAGCACAAGTGTTTGTTTTTCCGTGACCCCGTGGTCTCTCCCCTCCACCTTGGGAGCGTTTCTCCACCTAGACACCGGCTCTGCTCATATTTTCTTTTGCATATCGACCTCAATTTCTGCTTCTGCAAAACAAGCTTGTGATCTACTGCGGAAACATCTGGGGGGGTCAGAGAGGCTTCCAACCCAGAGTGGGGTGACTGTGTGAACCCCTGACATTTGCCACCAGGATGGAAAAAAACAAAGCAGGTCACGATCAAACTGGTGTGACATCTTTCCATTGCTCTGCAGAGACTAAAAGATAAAGAGCCAACACATTTTGTAACTTGAATCAAACCCGAGAAATTAACCGGAAGCAGTGTTTTCCCAGGATCCTGCTCTCAGCATTCTCCCTGTTCCCTATGTGGCTCCAGACCAGGTGTTTGCTGCTCCCTCACAACAGCTCCTTGCAAAAAAATCCCATTATCCCATTCCCATGAGTCTAGACGGAATGCTGCCATAAACAGCAGCACCTTCAGCCAGTCTGGACATTACAGACTTCAGAGAACTGGGCTTGTCGGTGTGTGCAGACTTACAGACACTGAGGGGGAAGTAAATCCAGGGGCGGTTTTCTTTCCTCTCCCTTTCCTCAGGGATAACTGGGACTACAAACTCTGGCACAGCACACTTGGAACCAAAGTTTGTTACCAGGGCCCATGGGAAGATCGTGGCAGCGCAGAGATGGAGCTCCGCTGCTTTGGAAGAGAAGGTTCAAACCTGCCTGGAAGGGAAGATCTAGGAAGGGAGGGTCTGCCCCCTGAGAAGAAACGGAAGGGTCCAACCCCTCCACCTTGGAAGGGAAGGGTCCAACCCCATCCTCCTATGACTGAGGAATTTAAAGCAGCCAGGGGCTCCCACCAGCTCCCAGCACAACCAAACCAGTGCAAACTGGAAGCTGACCCAGTGCAGACCCATCCCTGTCCCTTCTGTGCCAATCCCCTCTGCACTTTCTGAACATAAAGGGCATAAATTTTATTTCCTAAAGTAAAATGATCCATAGAATTACTCTGAGCTATTCCAAACTGAGTTATAATAGGAAATAACCATCATTCCAGCTCTGATTGTGGCATGGTGACGTAACTATCACTGCGAGTCCAACCTGTAGGATTCCATCCTTTCCTCATTTATAGGTATAAATACAAAGCAACTCCTTGGCTTTTTCTGCAACAGATGAGATTAAAAAAAAACTTAACTCTTTGAAAATAATAAAACTTAGAGAAAGAGACTTAAGAAAAGTATCAAATAATGACCGAGATGCTGATTATTTTCCCCTTCTCACAACACAAAAAATGGATAAATATTTAATCCTAGAAAGGTTTGTGTTAAAAGGGACCTTACAGCCCACTCAGTCCCACCCCCTGCCATGGGCAGGGACACCTTCCACTATCCCACGTTGCTCCAAGCCCCGCCCAACATGGCCTTGAACACTTCCAGGAATGGGGCACTTATGGAATAGCCTGTGCCAGGGCCTCACCGCCCTCACAGGGAAGGAGGGCCCTTATTCTTTTCCTATCCCAGACTGGATTCCCCCCCTCCAGCCCTCTGCCCTCACCCTACTCACGGCACGCCCCAGAGCAGAAGCAGCAGGAAAACCCCTCGCCCTGCGATTCCCGAGGGACCGCGGGCACGGATCGGGCGCGCCGCGGCCCCGCCACAGGCTCTGCAGCCGGCGGGTCCCGCAGGGACGGGGAGCCGGACCCAGGGCTCCGCGCCGAGGGCAGCGGGCCCGGCTGTGGGGCCACCTCGGGATCCCCCCGGGACCGCCCCGGCCCCGCCGCCTCCCGCGGCCTCACCTGCCACCGGGGGACCGCTCCGTGCACGGACGGTTCGGGGGGAACGCGGCGCCACGGTCCGAACGTTCCGCACACGAACGTTCCGCCACCGCGCCCACCCGCACCTGATTTACGGGGATTTGGCCCCAAACCGCCCCCAGGGGGGCGGGGTTGGGGGCGCCGCGGAGCCGACGGTCACTGCAGCAACCTGGAGCGTCCTCATGATGTCCTCTGATGTCATGGCGGGTGTTCATGGTATCATGGAGCGGCAGCTCTGCCTGGTGGTGCTGGGGCCATGTGCCCGGTCTGCGGGACTTTGGGATTTTGGCACGGGTGAGGGATCGCCTGGACTCATGGGACCTCCACGGTGTGGAGAGACGTCCCTAGGGTGCACAGACATCTTAGAGACACACAGACACTGGTGGGACACACAGACATCCAATGGACACATGGACATCCCAGGGACACACAGACATCCCGGGGACACACAGGCATTCTAGGTACACCCAGACCCCATTGGGATGCATGAACATCCCAGGGATGCTCAGAGGTTGCCGGGTGGCACATGGTATGTCCCCTGCCAGCCCTGTTCCCCGGTGGAGCTGTGTTTTTCCGGGTGTGCGCGGTGTTCCGTGAAGCGGCACGGCCGGGGTGACCCCCACCCACATCCCCAGGTGTGTTTCCACTGGGGCCGGCGGCCACAGCCCATGAGGCACAGCGGGGTGGGAGCGGAAACAGGACCAGGAGCCCGGCCCAGGGCAGAGTCCAACTATGTGCAAAGCCTGGCCTAGGGCAGAGCCCAGGCCTGGTGGAGGGTGCAGCCAATGGGCCTGTTCCGGCTGTGCTCCCAGAGCCCCATCGCAAAGAGCACCATTGCACAGCACCCCATCTCACAGCGCCCCATAGCACAAATCTCCACTGCACAGCTCCCTCCTCACTGCACATCTCCCCTCTTACCCAGCTCCCTGTTGCACATCTCTCCATCTCCCAGCTCCCTCCCAGTGGCACAGCCCTTACCTGTTGTGCAGCACCATCTCCATTGCACAGGACCCCACTGCCCGGCTGTCACACAGCCCCCAATGCACGGCTCCCCACAGGATGTGTTCCACAGCTCCCTCCCATTTCATGTCTCTCCATCACACAGCTTCCTCCTATGGCACATTCCTTCTCCATTGCATGACTCCCCACTGCAGAGCTCCCTCCCCACTGCATGGCTGTGGCACAGCTCCCTCCCTGTTGCACACTGCCCCATCACACAGATCCCCCCTATTTCTTCCCCATTTCTCACCTCCTCAGTGCATGGCTCCCTCCCTGTTGCACAAGTCTTGCACACCTCCCCATGACTCAGCTCCCTCCCCGTTTCACAGCTCCCCTTTGCACGGCTGTTGCACAGCTCCGTCCTCATTGCACACTCCCTCCCTGTTCCACATCTCCCCATAGCACAGGTCCCTCCCTGTTCATGCTTCCCCATCACATTGCTCCCTCCCCCTTTCCTCCCCACTGCACAGCTCCTCGTGTCATGTCTCCCCGTTGCACAGCTCCCTCTCCATTTCAAGTGTCCCCATTTCATGGCCTCGCAGTGCACAACCCTTTCCCCACTGCACGACTCAGCATTGCACAGCTCCCTCCCTGTGGCATGGCCCCCTTCCCATCGCACACTTCCTCATCACAGATCTCCCTCCTCATTTCCTCCCCATCACAGGGCTCCCTCTCCATAGCACAGCTCTTACAGGACTCCCCATTGAACACTCCCTTCCCATTTCACACCTCTCCATCACACGGCTCCCTTCCCATTCCACAGCTCCCCACTGCACAACTCCCTATTGCACACTCCCTTCCCATTGCACACCCTTTCCCCATTTCAAGCCTCCCCATCGCACAGTTCCCTCCCCACTGCACACTCTCTTCCCATTTTAAACTCCCTTCCCATTTTTACACCCCCTCCCTTTTTCCTGGGCCCCCATCACACATGTACCCCGTGCAGAGCTGCTGCAGGAGGGTCTGAACATCCCCAACAGCTCTGGGCTTGGCCCCAGTGCCAGCAGGTGACACCTCCCTGAAGAGGGTTCAGGGTAGCTATGCCCACCTGCTGCCCTGCAGGTGTGCCCCCTGCCCACCTTGGTCCTGCCACTGCCCATGCCAGCCCTGTCACCACCACCCCAGCCCTGCCAGTGCCACTGTCACTCTCCACGCTTGCCATCTGTCACCGACCTCCCCCGGGCCCTGCTGGCTGCAGGGATTAACACCCCCTCTAGGGGTAATTGTGCCCAGAGGGGGATCTGTGATGCCAGCAGGGTGTCACCACCCCCGTGGTGGCCCAGGGGCTGGCAGGGACGGAGTGCATGGGGTGGGGACAGGTCTGAGACATCCATGGATTCCTGTGACAGGCAGAATGCTCCTCTGTGCCTCTTTAGCGAGTTCAGAGACCCCCCGCCCTGGGTGCGGGGGTTCAGGACCGTCCCCCCCGACCGTGGCAGGAGGCAGGGCCAGCTGGCCGTGCACACCAGATGTCCACCCCGACCCACCCTCTGCCGCTCTGGCCCCCAGCACCTGGTGCCCACCGGCCATCTGGAGGCGGCCACATCCCCGGAGACGACGCTCAGCCGCGACCACGAGCCGCAGCCGGCCTCTGTCGTCCATTCCGGGGCCGCACTCTGCTGCCCGGGGCCGGGAGGAGGGAGCTGCTCCCCGGGGAGGGGTCAGTCCAGATGTGCCACCACAGCTGGGAGTGGAGCACCCAATGCCGGACACGAAAAAAACAAGGTCGGGGCACACCACAGCCCTGTCCACCCATGGCCCCCCTGCCCCGGCTTATGGGGCTGTTGCGAAGGTCCCCAGATCACTGGGATGTCCCCAAAATGCCACCGCAGTTTGTTCCCTCCCTCCCTCCCTCCCAGACGGGTGTGAGCCCCGCAGCCCGCA